>NW_027203573.1:0-68234 GCF_024711535.1 Dipodomys merriami
CCACTAAAGTCTTTGAAGTAATACCATTGTAAATAATGAGACAAGAGGAGGAAGAATTAAAATCATGTCAAAAAATGTCTGTTATTCTGCTATCCCCTCCATTAAGAAGAACTGCCCATTCCCAGTTGTCACAAAATTTCAAGTGTCTCCCTTAGAATCTATATGGAAAAGTTCTAAATCACTGACTATTTTTGTAATTTCTGTTATATGAAACAAAATATTGACACAAAACAATTGAAATAAAACACATACATATGTTGAAGTCACCACAACTGGAAAAACAACCAACAAAGTAGAACTCCCCCAGGAACAAAAACATGTTTTGCCCAGTTTCTTTTAAGCACAAAAACCTCAAATACATGTTAAGTTGGAGTAGAGCCATAAAGAAAATTGAGTCTCAGAAGTATGGTTGTGTTAATTTGTAATTAAATTCATCTAGATGAACCTAATGTAGCAAACACCTTGAATGGATCAAATTGTTTAAAACGAATGTGACTGTATGCGGAGTTAGATCTGCACATATTTAAAAGAATAAAATAACAAAATCAAGACATACTTAAAAAATAAAAATAAAAAAAATAAAATGTTGATGGAGTGTTTATATGCAGAAAACCTGGGAAGATAGCTCAGTGGTAGAGCACTTGCCTTGCATGCCTGAGGCCATGGGTTCGATTCCTCAGCATCACATAAGCAAAAGAAAAAAGCTGGAAGTGACGCTGTGGCTCAAGGGGTAGAGCGCTAGCCTTGAGCTGAAGAGCTGAGGGACAGCGCCCAGGCCCAGAGTTCAGACCCCACGACCGGAAACCCCCCCCCCCAAAAAAAGAAATGTACTCATTATCTTGCCCCTGTAATTGTAACCCCTCTGTACAGTATGTTCACAAAAAATAAAAATTTAAATTAAATAAAATAAATAAATAGGGATTAAAAAAACAAAGGGATTGTGCTACCACAATGGCTATTAGATCACAATGTGTTCTCACTATAGTAGGTTTGTGCTGTCACAATTCGCTGGAAATGTCACAATGGCATGCTGAATCTCAATTGTAATTAATTCACAATGAAGATATTAGTTCACAAAAGGACTGTGTTGTCTCCAAAGACCTGTGTTGGCACAAATGTGATGAAGTCCTAACAGATTTGTGAGTTCACAATGTGACACCATGGTCTTGATGTTTATCAATGTGATATCACAATGGTCATCAATGTCAGAGTCAATTTCTGATATGATATATCATACCTGAATTATTATGAGTTTGAAAACAGATTCTAAGCTTACTAAAGGCCTAAAATATCCTGATGGCAGCATATCACACAAGTTATGACTAAAAACTCATGCTCTTTGGAGCTTTCTTCTTTGAAATTGTATCCTCATTATGAACTAGTAGAAATTGAAATTGGACAAGTCATTGTAATATTACAAACTCATAGTGACAATAGTGATATTACAAACTCATTGTGACCTCATCACTACTGTGACATCACAAACCCATTGTGACATCACATTGCTGTTGTGCCTTCACAATCACATTGTGACATCACAAAGCTACTGTTAACTCAGCACCATTTAAAAGACACATGACCTCTGTGGCATCACAGACCTATTGTTTACCCATATCTTCATAGCGAACTAATGAAAATTGTGATCATACATAGCATTGCATCATCACAAATACTTTGAACAAAAATTATGACTGTGAAATCACATTGTCATCATGACACCATCATCTCATTGTTACATCACCAAATCTCAATGACACCATACCATGTTTTTCTTTTTTTTCTTCTGTGCATTTTTTTATTGTAAGTATAGTGTACAGAGGGATTACAGTTACATGAGCAAGGTAATGTTGTGAATGCCTATTCTTGGATTTCTATTTCAAATGTGCCATGTGGGTTGATATCAGGAAACCATTGTGAACTCATAACCTTTTTCACATCAAAATCTCTTTGTCACAGCACATTGCCTTTGTTACATCACTAACCCACTGTGACATCAAATACCTCTCCTGTCCTCATAACTTTTATGACATGCCATTGTGATATATTTGGCCTTTTGTGAGTTTAAAATCTGCGTTCGACCTCATATTTCAGATATGACATGAGATATCTAAAATCCAGTGTAACATCATGATATCACACCGCTGGACATCATAACCATTGTGTTAACTTTGTGACATCTTAGACCTGTTAGTTCTTCACCTTTTTGACTACATATACTTTGGTAACATCAGAATCCCTGCCCAAACTCATATACTCATGCTGAGTTAATGACAATTGAGATCCCACATGCCATTGTGACATCACCAACCCCTTGGGACATCTCAAATCTATTGCCAAAGTTCCTAACAGGTTTTGGTTGTAAAGTGTTAATTGAAGAGCTAAAGTAACTCATTTTAAGATCAAGCCCCCTGAGCTGTGCTGCCCTCATAGTAACATCCTGAGCTGTGCTGCCCTCATAGTAACCCCCAAATAGAGCTGTGCTGCCAAAGAAAAAAATAACTCTCAGGAAAACCGCAGGTTGCCACCAACCCTGCGCACCCTTAAGAAACAGAAGAGTTGCCAAGGTGTTCCATCAGAAAAAGGGAAGTACAGTCAAGGTGGACTTAAACCCCCTGAACTAGTGAACTTGCTTGTGTGGAAAACCCCTAAACTTGCTTGTGTGGAAACCCTCTGAACTTGTAAACTTGTTTGATAGTATAAAAGCTGTGCTAATTTTGTGCTCGGGACCTCTTAGCATCACCGGTTACTGAGTGCACAGAAGACCAAGCACGAGCTTGCAATAAACGACTCTTTGCTGTTTGCATTGATCGTGGTCTCTGGTGGTCTAAGAGGGGGTATCCGAAAATCGGGTACTTCATTAATGATATAAAAATGTGTTAGTGATGTCAAAACTAGTTTGTAATATCACATCTTATTTCAAATTTCAATTGCTACAAGTTCACAATGATACAAGTTCACAGAAAGAGTTTGATGTCCCAAAGGCCATGAATTTTCTAAGATGTGAGGAGCTCATAATAGGTTTGTGAAAGCATGATGGTACAGTAATAACACAATTGCAATATGATGTTAAATTATAATGTTATAAGAGTGTTGTTATGTCACAATTAGTTGTTGATGCCATAATAGTGATGAGTTCAAAATAATTTTGGGATGTCGCAGTAGATTGGTGATGTGACAATATCATTCTAGACCTCAATTGTCATTAACTCACAATGAGTATATGAGTTTAGAATGGTATTGTGAGGATTTCAAAGGTATTTGTTGGCACAAATGTGATGAAGTCAGAACAGATTTGTGATGTGACAACAAGAACAGATTTGTGATGTGACAATGTGACAGTGTGATGTCTAGCAGTGTGATGTCACAATATTCACGATGTCACAGTATATTTCTAATATTTCATGTCATAACTGAAATAATGTTAGAAAAGAGGTTTAGCTCTCAATGGACCTAACATTACACAGTGGCAACATGTCATAAAAATCATACCTGAAATAATGTTAGAAAAGAGGTTGAGCTCTCAATGGACCTAACATTACACAGTAGCAACATGTCATAAAAATTATGAGGACAAGCCGGGCGCTGGTGGCTCACGCCTGTAATCCTAGCTACTCAGGAGGCTGAGATCTGAGGATCGCGGTTCAAAGCCAGCCCGGGCAGGAGAGACCGTGAGACTCCTATCTCCAATAAACCACCAGAAAACCGGAGTGGCGCTGTAGCTCAAGTGGTAGAGCGCTCGCCTTGAGCTGAAGAGCTGAGGGACAGCGCCCAAGCCCAGAGTTCAAGCCCCACGACCGACCAAAAAAAAAAAAAAAATTATGAGGACAGGACATGTTTGAGTTGTCACAGTTGTTTAGAGATATCACAATGGCAATGATATGTCACAAAGGGATTGTGATATCACAATGGATATGAAGTCAAAATATGTTTTTGATATGCAACCACATGCAACATGTGAAATATAATGAAATCACATAATAGGCATTTATAATGTATATATGATGTCACAATGACAATATCATGTAATAGTGGTAAGATGTCATTACAAATTTGTGATGTCACAATGGGCTGATGTTGTCATAATGACCATGTGCTTTCCACTGATGATTATATTATAAATGCTCTGTGATATTACAATGGCATATCTGATCTCAATTGACATTTCACAACGAAGATATGGATACACAAAGGGACTGTGATGTCACAAAGGCCATGTGTTTTTTTCAAAAGTGCTAAAGATGTCATAATGGGTTTGGGAGGTCTCAAGGTGATTGTAATGTAACAACTGCTATGTGATATCACAATGGCTTTGTGATGTCACATTGATAGTGAGGTCACAATGGACAGAACAGGTTTGTTATGTCACAACAGGTTAATGATATCACAATGGCACTGTGATGTCACAAAGGGAATTTTCATGTCACAGTGGCTTTGAGTTCACAATGGATTTCTGATATCCACCAATATTGCTCCCTTGAAATAGAATGAAATCACAGAATAGGCATTCACAATATGTCTATAATGCCATTATGACATGATGTCATAACACTATGATATTTAAGTGTAGTGACGTCAAAATGGCATGTCTAATCTTATTGGTCATTAGATTAACATGAGGATTCCAAAGGTTGCTATGTGGTGAGTCTTTAAAAAGCCACATTGTGCTGAGTCCATTACACAGGGTTCTTTGTGCTATTTTTTTTAAAGTGTGCTGTGTGCTGTCATCCCAAAGGTTGCTATGTTCTGAGTCCTTGAGAGGTAGTTATCCCTGACAATCTCTCTCTCTCACACACACACACACAAACACGGAGGTCATCGTGCACCTGCTTGGTGTGTGGGGTGGATGGAGAAGATTCTCCCCCAGAGGTTGGACTGAGGAGAGATTCGATCACCCTGGGCAGCTGTTAGGGTTGGGGTAAGCCCTGAGATGAGGTGAGGCTGCTTCTGCCATGGCCTGGTAGCCTTATGGCAGACTCAGGGCAGCACAAGGCTAAGAGTTGGGGGACATTGCAGATGAGGGAGCGGCATGACCAAGAGGAGGACAGGACATGGCAGAGGAGGAACATAGCTGCTGCAGCCAGGGGCTGACATATTTGCGCTGTAGGGGCAGGGAAGCACTCGAGAGAAGTGGTGGCAGAGAGAGAGAGCAGAGAGATGAGCAGCCACATGCACCAGGGGAGGCTGCGTCAATGGCTGGCCTCTGCGGCTGTAGGAGCACAGGTCTGGCTCAGGAGCACAGAGCACAAATCCAGCACAGCAGGCACATCCCTCCCACAGGCCCAGGGAGGCTCAGAGGCCAAGTAGGCGCTGAGTCCAAGGTCCCTGTGCCAGGAGTTCAGCTGGGGCTGGAGCACGCTTAGCCATGCCACCCGCTTGCCCCTGTCCTGGCCCCTCTCCTGCTCTCTCTGCGACATCACATTTCAAACATGTTGCTGCTTGCTCGGACCCGCAGTGCTTCTCGGAGTCATCCAGCGATGGTGTGCCCCAGCCCAGATTGTGGCCCTGACCACGTCCTGCTCCCCTCCCCCAGTCCTTTACTCTGGGCCCGAGCATCTGCCATGATGCTGCCATTGTTGCCCTCTGCACCTAGAAGAGCAGCCTACAGCTTCTCCCAGATGCACACATGAGTGAACATCCTGTGGGCCCACACCTCGTGACCTCTCCCAACCCCCCTTGCCCCCAACTCAGACCCAAGACTCCTGCCTCCCTTCTGGCATCCCTACCTTGCCTCACCAGCACTAGGTGCCAGGCCTGGCTCTGCCACAAATGCGCCCCAGGAGTGGGAGATTGGGGAGTGGGTGTGGACCCAGGGATCCTACTCCCATCCCTAGTGTCAGTGTCCCAGGAGATGGGGAGATGCAGGGTTGGTTTAGAAGGGCGCATCACCGAGCCCCTGGCCTGGAGCAGTGGGAACCACACAGCCCCACATGTTCACCCTTCCTCTCCAAGATGGGAACCTGGTGGCTTTATTCTGAGGTGGGGAGCAACTCCACACCTGCCTTCTTGGGTCTTTTCCTTTTTTCTGGGGGTGGGGGGTATTGGATGCAGAAGATAGGGCCCCCTTGCTGTGTGAGTCCTTGTCCTCTGTTCTCAGTCACCTTCTCACCTAAGGAGGGTCCCAGAAAAGCCCACTAGGGAGGTGAGGGCACTGGGGGTCAGATGGAAGGTGAATATCTGGGAGTAACACACTCCATCTGACACACATACACGTGGCCTGTTCCCCCCCACCCCACCTGTCAACAGTACTCACAGGGTGATCACATTTCCCAGCTCTGCCAGCATCTGCTGGTGCTCCCGGTCCATCTGGTCTCTTTGTCCTCCCCAAGAAAACACCCAGCCAATCAGAAGCATCTAGGCTGAAAGTAGGGTGTCTGTCCATGTATGTAGACTTTAGAACCCCATCTATTTCCTCAACACCACCCCCAACCCGGGACAGACACCCCCTGGGTACCGCATGACCCCCTGCTTGTTTTCAGTCCTGGCTCTGAGGAGCCACCTGTCTGGGGATTTTTTTACCCAGCGTCCTGTCTTAGGGTTTTGGTGAATGGGGAGTTAAGGCTGGATGTTCCAAAGGGAAAGTGTCTCGCCCTGGAGAAGGGGAAGGTGGGGTGGTGCTGTGTCATTAGAGTGGTGCTGCCCTTGGGTGGGAGATCTTGGTTCTGACAAGGGAATGGGGAATTGGAACCTGCGTTCTCCAGCTGGTACACTGTCCCAGATGAGGAACAAACAAACTTATGAGAGACACTACTCTGATTCTGTGTGTGTGTGTGTGTGTGTGTGTGTGTGTGTGTGTATGAGAGAGAGAGAGAGAGAGAGAGAGAGAGAGAGAGAGAGAGAGAGAGAGAGAGAGAGAGAGAGAGAGAGAGAGAGAGAGAGAGAGAGAGAGAGAGAGAGAGAGAGAGAGAGAGAATCTTTCTCCTTGTACAGCCTGACTGTGCTCAGGTGAGTGATCAGTTGGCAAATTGCAGGTGCTGCATGGAAGTGTCTTCTGTCACCATTCTGGATGTGTGTGTGTGTGTGTGTGTGTGTGTGTGTGTGTGTGTGTGTGTGTGTGTTTTGAGAGAGCACAAAGATGAGAGCAATGAAAATATATTTAAGTCACCATGTCTAAAAACAGCAAAAGCATTTTATTTCTCTCTCTGTGTGTACATTTGTTGTTGTTGTTGTTTCATCAATACTAAGTACGAGCCCAGTAATAACTTTTTTTTTCTCCTTCACAGTTTCATGGCTCCTTTATGGAAGATTTCAGTAGCTCATGGTTGTCATCCTAGGTACTCAGGAGCTGAGATCTGAGGATCACGCTTCAAAGCCAGCCTGGGCAGGAAAGACCCTGAGAATCTTATCTCCAAAAAACCACCAGAAAACTGGAAGTGGTGCTGTGCCTCAAGTAGTAGAGTGCTCACCTTGAGCTGAAGAGCTCAGGGACAGCACCCAGGCCCAGAGTTCAAGCCCCACAACTGAAAAGTAAAACATTTTTGCCTGCAGAGATGTGGAGCTGTGTGTGGGTGCTGTGTTTGAGAGACCAGGTGCTGGCCTCACTGTACAGACATTCCTAAGAACTCCCCAAGTTTGCCCCCGTGTGAAGGCACAGTAGGATGGGTGGTACCTTACCAAGAACTCAAGAGGATGAGGCCTGTGTCAGGCAGGGAGTGGGGGATTGGGTGCTGTGGTAGGGTTGTTGTGTCTGCATTCTCTCCATTGAAGGATGGATTTGGATGCTGGGTGTCAAAGTCTGAAGTCAAGGGTTGCAAGAAGTTTGTGGCCTAACGAATTGGTTTTCCTCTGGGTATTTGAAGTTGGTTGAAGCCGGCTGCTGCCAGTGGCTCACAACTGTCATCCTAGCTACTCAGAAGGTTGAGATGTGAAGACCATGGTTCCAAGACAGCTTGGGCAGAAAAGTCTGTGATACTTGATATCCAATGAACCACCAGAAAAGAGGAAGTAGCTCTGTGGCTCAAGTGGAAGGGTGCTCATCTTCAGCTGAAGAGCTGAGGGACAGTGCTCTGGCCCAGAGTTCAAATCCCATGACCAACAATAAACAAAGAGGTGGCCTTAGTTTTCCAAATAGCAGTGTGTACGGTAAGAAATTCCATGCTGGGTTATGAGATATTCCAGATATGTGAGAGGCTTAATTTTGTGTCTACAGTTGGTCTGAGTATGATAGTGCCATCTTCTCACGAATCAGATATGATCCTAATGGAGAGAGTTCATGGTTCTCAAGAACTGCTGAGGCCTTTGAATGTCCGTGTGTGTGTGTGTGTGTGTGTGTGTGTGTGTGTGTGTGTGTGTGTGTGTGTGTGTGTGTGTAACGTTTCCTCGTCTTTCTCTGTCCCCTTCCTGGCTGCCCGTCTGTATCTTTCTGACCTCAGATGGTGCCCCTCCTCCACACTGACCTTGCCTTTAGTCCCCTATCAGGGTCTACAATGAGTCCTAAATTGCCAGAGGCCTGTGTTCCACATTTTCTCTGGGGCACAATTCTGACTGTCCAAGTATTTGGCTGACTCCAGTGAATTCTGAGACAGCAGTGCCAGCTGGCAGAAGATCTCCACTGCCTCTGAGGGAAGGCCTCAGTCATGTGATATCCTGTCCTTTACCTCAGCTGCACCTCTGACTGCACATCCCTCTCCGCAGGCTTGCAGTGGAGTGGGGAATTGGGGGTTGCTGGTGGCTCTGGGCAACTCGAGCTTGACAGCTGACTGAAGACCACCCAAGCAAGGAGGCTCCAGGACTACATGGGAATTGAGGCCAATGTGGCTTGAAAATATTGATCAATGTCTAGGAAATGTAAACGTACTTTATCATAGGAAGGTCTATCTTCCGGCCCCAGCTGGGCCTCTCAGGCCCTTCTAGACAATTCTGGATGCCCAGAATACAGAGGCACAGATTTTAGATTCCAGGGCCAGGGAACTGGGGGATAAGAGACTGGAATGGCCAATACCTCAATGTTCTGGGGCATTAGTCTTGACCTGGCTATGTCCCCCCTTTTGTACATTCACTTCTTAACCCAGTGTTGGCCACACACCGGCCACTTGTGGGAGAACTGTGGAAGTGGCAAGAGGGGAAGTGAGATTTAGGATGAGCAAAATCTGGATTTATGGCCTGTGGGAGTGGCAAAGGATGTCTTAAAAAATCTTAGATCTGGAACTCAGGGCCTAGGCACTGTCCCTGAGCTTCCTTTCTGAAAGCTAACTTTCTACCATTTGAACCACAGTTCACCTTTCATCTTTTTTACTAGTTTAGTGGAGATAAGAGTTTCATGGCTTTCTTGCCTGGGCTGGCTTCAAGCTGCCATTCCTAAGATCTCAGCCTCTTGAGTAGCTAAGATTGTTGGTATGAGCCACTGGCACCAGCTAAGGATGTTAGTGTGTGTGTGTGTGTGTGTGTGTGTGTGTGTGTGTGTGTGTGTGTGTGTGTGTGTGTGTGTGTGTGTGTGTGTGTGTGTGTGTTTACTGGGACTTGAACTCAGAGCATAGACATAGATGCTATCTTTTAGCTTGTTTGCACAAAGTTGGTGCTGTACCACTTGAACTACAGTAGTTCTGCTTCCCAGTTCTTTGATGATTCATTGGAGATAAAAGTCTGCCCAGGCTAGCTTTGAATCTTGATTGATTCTCAGGTCTCAGCCTTGAGTAGGTAGGATGACAGGAATGAGCCAACTGTGCCCAACTAATAATGGCCTTTCTCCACAGTGGACTGGTAGCTCCTGAAATGTTTTCTTTATTTTTTTCTGTGCCAGTAGCGGGGCTTGAACTCAGGGTCTGGGCTTCGGTCTCTTAACTTTTTCCCTCAAGCTGGCACTCTACCACTTGAGCCACAGCTCTATTTCTGGCTTTTGGTAGCTCATTGGCAAGAAGAGTCTCATTAACTTTCCTCCCCTGAGCTGGCTTTGACCCACGATCTCTGATCTCAGTCTCCTGAGTAGCTAGGTTTTACAGGGGTTGAGCCACTGGTGGCATTGGGTTAGAAGATTTTCATAAGCAAGAGTTTTTCCCTGTGTTTTCCCTGACTCCTCAATGCAAATGAAGCCTGAAGTTCAGGAGCTGTGAAAAATAGGCTTCCAGCCACAGGAAATGGCTGGGGTCCATGGTAAAAAGCCAAGCTAATCTTGCCCCCCTGAGCCCCTTACTGGGATCCCACGCTCTGGCCTACCTGTGACTCAAGTACAAACCTTGACCCAGCCTTGAAGGATCTGCCAGACTTTTCTGAAGCCTCCCAACCTTCATTCCACTCATACCACCTGCTCTACACCACACCTCAGGACCTTTGCTCATGCCGTAACTTATGCCAGATGCTCTCTGTCGTTTATCCACATCTTGGTACTCCTGTGGAATGTTGGCACTGGTTATATCACCTCCTGGAGCAGGTCTTTCCTTCCCTTCTCCCTCTATTATTTATACTGAGTTGCTAGAGATGGAATTGTGCAGGCTGACTGGCAAATGCTCTATATTGGTGTGTGTGTTTGTGTGTGTGTGTGTGTGTGTGTGTGTGTGTGTGCGTGCGTGCGTGTGTGTGTGTGTGTGTGTGTGTGTGTGTGTGTGTGTGTGTGTGTGTGTGTGCGCGCGCGAGTTCTGGGGTTTGAATTCAAGGCCTGGACGGTATCCCTGAATTTTTATGCACAACGCTAGCATTCTACTACTTGAACCACAGCCCTGGCCTTTTGGGTGCTTAATTGGAGAAAAGAGTCTCATATAGACTTTCCTGCCTGCACTGGCTTGCAATTATGATCCTCAGGTCTCAGCCTCCTGAGTAGCTAAGATTACAGGGATGAGCCACCAGTACCTGCCCTCTACCTCTTACCTATAACCTCGGCCCTCCTGAGTCCCAGAAGAGTATGTCTCACCAAGATCACTTTTTTTTGCCAGTGTTGGGGCTTGAACTCAGAGTGTGGGCATGTTCTTGAGCTGCTTTTGCTCAAGGCTACATTCTATCACTTAAGAAACAGTGCCACTTTTGGCTTTTTCTGTTTATGTGGTACTAAGGAATCGATCCCAGGGTGTCATGCTTGCTAGGTAAGCACTCTACCACTAAGCCACATTCGCAGCTAAGGCTTACTTCTCACAGGAGCTATGAGGGTGGGATTTATTTGAGTACCCTTTTCAACAAAGAAATCGCTGGCCATTTCATATCTTTGCCAGGATTTGGGACCAGCCTGAGACTTGGCAATGAGAAATGATGAATGAATGATAGCCACGAGGCCCCAGAGATCTAGGCTTACATCCTACAGAGGGATAGGGAATATGGAGCCAGAACCTTTCACAACTCCTACATCCTAGGAACTGTGGTCTCTCTTGAGGCAGTGGCTGACTGCTAGATATCCCAATGGGACATCTCAGCCAGAACATAATGCGCTCATTGCATAGACCAAACCAGGGAAGGTTTCAGGGCTTCATTTACTAAGTGGCAGAGAAGGATGTTTTGTTTAAGCTGCCAGCTCAGACGTAGTATTCTGTAGGGCTTGTCCAAGCTTGCCCAGGTTGGGGGCTGGGCATGGGCCACATGATGAATGCTCACCATCCATACATCATCCATCCATACACAGAAACATGGAGTTACTGCCTTCTTTTTTTTCTTTGGCAGGTCCGACGTTGAAATATGAGCCCTATCCTTGATCTCCTTTCGCTCAAGGGTAGCTCTCTGCCCTAGAGCCATAGCCCTAACCCATGGGGATATTTTCCTGTGATTTCTTAGACATAATATTGTCGCAGAAGTTCCTGCCCTGGCTGAATTCAAATTGGCATTCTCTACATCTCAGCCCCTGAGCAGCTAGGATTACAGACAGGAGCCACTGACACCTGGCTTTCTGTTGTTCTTCTTGTTCTTTTTTAAATCGTGACAATCTGAAATCTTCACAGTGTCATTCCAATTGTTTGCATTCGAAGTAAACTATCCAGGCCTGGAGTTCAAATGCCAAGACTGTCACCCACAAATTGAAGGAGATCCTGACAAACTCATTCCTATTTATGTGAATACTGATGGAATGTTATAAAAGTAATCATTAAATTTTCAGTTAATTCATGATTGTATTTTAGAATGCCACACAAAAGTTATAGGATTTATATCTTCCATTCTAGCACCATGGTATCCCTAATGGAAGGATATTGACTAATTTTTAATTACTGTTTTTTATAAGTATTCAGCTATGATACTTCATTAAATGGAGACATAACTTAATAACTAATAATTGTTAACTATATATATAATTCAATGATATCCTCACATTCTCTCTCTAAGTATATATATATATATACATATGTATATGTATATATATGCATATATATACAGCAATCTACACATCTATCTATCTATCTATCTATCTATCTATCTATCTATCTATCTATCTATCTATCTATCTATCTATCTATCTATCTATCTATCTATCTATCTATCTATCTATGTATATAGATATATATTGGGCAGTACTGTGGCTTCATCACAGGTCCTCAGAACTTCCTGGCAGCTCAATTTTCCAGAGGCTGGTGTGCTAAGACTGTGACCCTATTTTACGGATTGGGCATTCTAGGCTGTGGGTTGAAATCTCAGCAGGGTCAAAAATTATTAATGTGGGAAGAGACCACTTTTGACACATTTTTTTCCTGAAAAAAACTCCTGGGTCTCAGTATGATGTATAATCCATATCTAATATATCCTGTGTGACAGGATGTAATAAATGAAATATTATATGTGTAATAATACTAAATAAATAAGGGTAATAAATATCAAACTCACTAAACCCATGTATGTAAATAGATATTATATATGAATATTATTTTTTCCAGTGCTGGGGATTTAATTCAGGCCCTGGGAACTGGTCTGAATTTCTTGTCTTCAAGGAAAGTGAGCCTCTGCATCACCCACAGTGCCACAGAGTTACCCAGACCCTGAATTCAAATCACAGGCCTGCCAGAAAAATGGTGCAAATTCCAAGCCAGGGCCTTTATTTTGGCCAAGTACGGGGCTTGAATTCAGGTCTTGGCATCTGTACCACACCTGATCCTGTGATACTAGGTCCCAAGTTCAAATCTCAGGGTTGACAAAAAATAAAAATAAAAAGGAGTAGGATAAAACAGAGATGTTCAAGAAGGTGGTTTTACATTTTTTTCTCTTTGCATTGTGACCATCCTTGGTCTAAATGACGAGGCCCAGAAAATGTACATGACCTTGCATGCTGATATTTGGCTGACTATTAGGGAAACCATAGCCGAAACCTCAACTTAAGCCTAGAGGTTGAATCTGGGACTGCCACTAATGGTTGGCAGGAGATTCAAAAAAATACATTCCAATATACATATATACAAATAGAATGTAATAAATGTAACAATTAAATTAGTATTTAGTGTATGAATATACTATAAAATTATACACAACAATTATACTACATTGACTAATTTTCAATTAATACTTTATTATGTATTCAACAATGAAACTTAAAAATGGAGGGAATAATTTAATTGTCAGTAATTGGTAGTAATATAATATTTGTAATTTCATCATATACAGACATCTTTCTCTTGTTTCATACATACATATGTATATATATGCCAATCTCCACATTTATCTGTTTATACACTTTTCTCTCCTGGCGCTCACTGGTATAGTGATGGTTAGTACATACAAAGCCCTGGATTTGATTCCTTACTTCCACATGCACATAAAAATCCGGAATTTGTGCTGTCACTGAAGCACTCAAGCACTAGCTTTAAGCATAAATGCTTAGGGACTGTGTCTAGACCCTTACTCAAGACCCAGGACGGACAGCCAAAAAGATTGAATATTGTGATTGCAACTCTATAAGGATAGGACTTCAAATACCTCATCACAAAGCAAGGCGGGAGTCTGGTGCAGACAGCTGCCATCTAACCTTACTTAGCCAGAGGTATACCACTGCAACCCAGGTCGACAGAACCAGATGCTGCTGGCTCGCTCACCTCTGTCATCAAAGGTACTCAGGGGCTGAGATCTGACACTGGTGGGTTTAAAACCCAGCCCTGGCAGGATGGGTGTGAAACTCTGAATTGTGGCTCAAAGTGGTGAAGCTCTAAACTTGAGCAAAAGATCTTAGGACAGTACCCCCAACATTTTAGTGCAATCCCGTGGCTGACTCTCCTCCCCCAAAACAACACCTCTGAATCATTAGATGTGAACTTTGTGCAGTTTATGATGTGAAAGAATGGTGATACTGATGAAAGCACCCTAATACTAATGACAGCTTGTGGGATACAGCTAGTTGATGAGTCCTTCCTTGGGTGCTGGGTCCCTCCTGGAGTTCTGTGTGCTGATTCCTGCACAGGATGCTGTGTACTGAGTCCTTCACAGGGTGCAGTGTGCTGAGTGCAGCATTGCTTGCTGGGTGCTGAGCCTTTCATAGGATGCTGTGTGCTGAGGCCTGTAAAGAGTGTTATGTGGAGCAGGGAGTTGGTGGCTCAAGCCAGTAATCCTAGCTACTCAGTGTCTGAGATCTGAGGATCGTGGTTCAAAGCAAGCCAGGGCAGGAAAGGCCATGAAACACTTATCTTAATAAACCACCATAAAACCGGAAGTGACACTGTAGCTGAAGACCTGAGGGACAGAACTCAGGCCCAGAATTCAAGCCCCATGACCGACAAAAAAAAGAGTGTTGTGTGTTTTGTCCTCAAAAGGTGCATTCTTTCATATTTTCCTTGTAAGAGCTCCACAACTGAGATGATTATCCAGACAAGAATATTGAGGCTCCGATATATCTCCATGGCAGGGAAAAAATTATGTATTAGTGAAGACTAGTGGGTTGTCTATGGCAAACAATTGGTTTTTTTTTTGTTGTTTTTTTCTCAGTCATGAACCTTGAACTCAGGGCCTAGGCACTGACCCTTACCTCTTGGGCGCATGGCTACCACTCCACCATGTGGAGCCAAGACCCCCTTGCAGCAGAGTGCCATGGCCTATGGTTCTATAGTTGGGGTCTATCATCCTGCCTTCTCAGGAAGCTGAGATCTGAGTATCTGGGTTCCAAACTATCCCAGACACAAAGGATCCCATGAGCCTATTATCTCCAATTCATTACTAAGAAACCTGAAGTGGAAGCTGGGTGCTTGTGGCTCATGCCTGTCATCTTAGCTATTCATGAGGATGAGATCTGAGGATCATGGTTCAAAGCTAGCCTGGACAGGAAAGTCCTTGAGACACTTAGCTCCAATTAACCACCAGAAAACGGGAAGTGGCTCTGTGGCTCAAGTGGTATAGCACAAGATTTGAGCTCAATTGCTCAGGGACAGCCACCAGGCCAAGATTTCAACTCCTACAACTGACAAAAAGACAGAAACAAACTAACAAACCTGAAGTACAGGGCAGGGAATGTGCCTTAGGGGTAGAGTGCTTTGCATCTGTGAAACCCTGGACTTCATTTATCAGGACCACATCACTAGGAAAAAACCTGAAGTGGCTCTGTAATTCAAGTAGTAGAGGGCAATCCTTGTACAAGTGATACTAGGTACAGTGATCATGTACTGAGTACAAGTTCCAGGACTAGTGAATGCACTCTCACTCTCACTCACTCACTCTCTCTCTCTCTCTCTCTCTCTCTCTCTCTCTCTCTCTCTCTCTTTCTCTCTCTCTCTCTCTCTCTCTCTCTCTCTCTCTCACACACACACACACACACACACACTCACTCACTCACACACACAGAAAGCAATAGTGAAGCTGTGACACAAAATTCTAAAGCACAAGACATCTCTGAGCTCATGATCAGCACCCAGGCCCTGTGTTCAACCACCAAATCTAGCCACCCAGGGACCAACTGGGAGAGGTCAAAGGTTTCAAAACCTGATGAGCTTCACCAGAATTAGATGATAGGGAGGTTTGTGATATCTGACATGTGCTTCGATTTCCCAAGTTTCTAGAAACCTAGGAGAGGCATAATAGGCCCATCATCAGCCTCAATGAAAAATTTCTTTAAGTTCAGTGCCCTAGTTGTCTGCCAGAAGGACTCCTGAATTGTATTGAGCACTGTATCTTAACACCAGAATATAGTCTCACAAAAGCAGTATAATTGCACAGAACTTGGCCTGCCATGGGAGGTGGCACAAATGAATGCTTCCTGTCAAATCAGAGCACTGAGAAGAGAGATAGCTTGGGGTAAAAAATGGCCTTTTTCTCCTGGCCTTCAGAGCCCACCCACACTCCTCCTCACTAATTGGCCCAGATGCAGTTGCTTGTTACACAGCTGTACAGGAGTGAGGCTTTTTGTCTGCCTGTCCAGATAATGAGAGAGACTTCTCACCTGGGATGCAGAGAAACCCTTAGGCTACATTGGGAGCACTGAGGGGAGCCCTGAGTCATGCACTGTCATGAAAACAGTCTCTGTGTTATGAACTCATTGAATTGAATATAACTTTCATATGTTGATGCCATTCATCATATCTACTCTGGAGCTTCTCCAAAATGAAAAGAGCACCAAAAAATGCCACAAACCGTGGACAGTCAGCAGTTTCTGTTTTCCTTCCTTGCATGGTGAGCATCCTGGGTCTGAATGACTTAGCTGCAACCTGTAAGTCACCTGGCATTGCTGAAGGCTGGCGGGCTGTCAGTGAAGCTATAGGTCAACCTGATACTAGGCCCTGAGTTCGAATCCTGGTCATGCCACATAAAAAGGGCTGGAGAACCTAAGAAAATATTGCCTGTCCATAGGAACACCAGAGGAATGTAATCAATGTTATAGTTGGATGAGTAGTCCGTCAATGTGTCTTGCATAAAATTAGACCCAATAATCACAAGGCACGGATTGATTTTAATTCAGATTATTATGCATTAAAAGAACTGTTGATTAAATAGAGTCCTCCCTAAATACATGAGAATTGGTAGGAACGTAGTATATGTCATTGAATATTAGATACCTCTGGCAGTACTTAAATATCTAAATTTATATTTATTTAGATACCACCATTGTCATAGAAAGTTACAGCTATTTTGGCCAAACCAGGGGCTTGATCTCATGTCCTGAGATCCACTTGGCAGCTGAATGGGCTAGCGGCAGCGGTGCTAACACACACCCATTCATGAATTGGGCCCCTCAGGCCTTCAGATCAGGCCCCATCATTGCCAAAAATTTCTTCCTGGTGTAAGATTTCAAATGTGACACCTGTTTTCCTTTTCTGTGCAAGTTCATAATAGGTCTGCAAAGCTACATGCTATGGAATAGATGGGAAGAAATGTAAAAAATGTTATTGTTGCACTCACAGTCCATAAAATAAATGCTAAATAAGAAAATCAATAATAAAATATAATTAATCACTCCAACAAGCACTATATAGACTGGATATATAGAAGTAAGTATAAATCATATATTTAACATGTTTAAAAATGTTATGAGGTGCTTGAATTCAGGCCTAGGGAAGAGTTTAGTTCATGCATGATTCTCATAGGAAATGATAGGCAAGACGTATGGCACAATGATTATTTTCAATTAAGAGTTCATGAAGTGTGACAATAAGAATCACATTCAAGAATTGGAGGCATTAGGAAAGATCCAAGAATCGGTACTCACATGGTACATAGGAATCCAACACAGCTCACCACATCTCCTACTCTATCCACATAGGTATTTATTAGCATACTAGCTTCAGCTTATGAATGGATGAATATTGTGCCCCACTCCCACCCAGGGGCTCTATCACAGTTCCTGGGTATGGCCTAGCTGCTTTGTGGCTCACAAGATGGTAGGCTCATGTGGACCCATTGGGCTGTTGGGCCTGCTAGGCCCTGAGTTTAAATCCCAGAACTACAAAAAGGTTCATCCTGATGTGAGAAGCCAATCCTTGCACCTATTTTCCTGTACTGTGTAAGTGCTGTGTCTCAGCAAGAATAAAGAATCAAGAAAGCATTGGCAAATCCACACCCATGGGAATAGGGTGTCATCCATGTCAGCACAGTTACATATGTCATCCTATAATCAACAAAATACACAATACCTCCTTGAAAAAGACACAAAATAAAAAGAATAACTACACTGAATTCAAGATGCATACTACACCTGTATGTAAATAGAGATCTTACGTTTAAAAGAGGTGGGCTTCTTATTTTGTCCACAGTTGGGGCTTCAAATCAGGCCCTGGACCAGGCCTGATATTCTACTCTTCAAGGATGGTGAGCCTCCCCACCCTCCACAGTGCAACAGTTACCCAGACCTGAGTTCAAATCCCAGTACTGACAAAAGATTCATCCTGATGTCAGAATCCAGTCGTTGTACCTGTTTTCCTCTCCTGTTAAAGTCCTGGGTCTCAGCTAGGATGGAGAATGAATGCATAAGCAACCCTATAACCATGGGAATAGGTTGTCATCCATGTCAGCACAGTTATACCTGTCACCATACTCAGTAAAACACACAATATCTCCAGGAATTAGACACAAATTAAGGAGAAGTGAACCTAATGCAAGAGGCATCTGCACATGTATGTCAACATAGATCCTATGTTTCAAGGATGAATCTCTTCCTATCCTAGTCCGTCCTCGGGTTCGATGTGAGGTCCTGGGAATGCCCTAGCTCCTTAGTTGCTCACAGTCCTGTATCCTCACCTAGACCCTTTCCCCAACTGGACCTGCCAGACTCTGTGTTCAAATCCCAATACTGCCAAAAGATGAATCCTGATGTGAGAAGCCCATCGATCCACCTGTTTCCCTGCCCTGTGAAAGTCCTAGGTCTCAGGGAGGATAAAGCATGCTATATAGGCAACTCTGTAGCCATGGAAATAGGTTGTCATCCGTGTCAGCATAGTTATGTCTGTCATCGTACTCAATAAAACACAAAATGCATCCATGACTAAGACACACAATAAAAAGAATAACTACACTGAACATAAGACACATTCCACACATGGATGTAAATAGAGATCCTATGTGTAAAATAGGTGGGTATATTATTTTTGCCCGTGCTAGGGCTTCAATTCAGGCCCTGCAACATAGACTGATATTGCAGTCTTCAAGGATGTTGAGCTTCCTTTTCTCCCACAGTGCTATAGATTTACCACGAACTGAGTTAACTCTACATCAGCTTCAATCATCTCAGGGTGGTGGGCTGCCATGGGTCCATAGCCGACCCTGGGATCCTAGGTCCTGAAGTCTTGCCGGAAAAAAACAAAACAAAACAACACAGAGAGAGGGAGAGGCAGAGAGAGAGAGAGAGAGAGAGAGAGAGAGAGAGAGAGAGAGAGAGAGAGAGAGAGAGAGAGAGAGAGAGAGAGAGAGAGAGAGAGAGAGAAGCCATGGATGGATATTTTATATTTTGTTCCTTTTCCTGGTGACCATCTTGGGTCTCAATGACACACCTACAAAAGGGTACTTCACTTTGCATTGGGGATGGCTAGTGGGCTATGCCATGCAGCCATGTAGGCTCTGAATTCTTGTGCTGATCCTGACACCTACCAGTGGGGTGATTTCCCAAGAGACTCTTCCTATATATGGGAATAGCAATAGAATGTGAGCAAACTCATGATTGAATGAAAAGTTTCTGCGTGCATTCGTCTAGTCTAAAATTAGACGCAATAATACTGGACGCTGATTGATCTTAATGAATATCTTACTAAGCATGAAAAAAATCCTATTACTTCAATGGTGGTGTAATAACTACCTAAGAGTTGGTAGGAACATAGTTGATGTCATTGAATCCTAGGTAGATGTCTCTGGCACTCCATACAAATACATATTTCTTGGTATACTACCACCTGCCTATCCATGTATGGCTATTTTGTCCACCCCTGCGGCTTGATCTCAGGATCTGGGAACTTCCTGGTAGCGTCCTGGGATAGAGGTTGCCATGTGGACACACCCATTCAGGAAGTGGGTTTGCTAGGCTCTGAGTTCATATCCCAGCATTGCCAACAATTGGATCATGTAGTAAGAAGCATAGTGTGACACCTGTTTTCCCTTTCTCTGAGAGTCCTGGGTGTCAGACATGATGGAGAAGACGTCAACAAATCTAGATACTATGTGATAGGATGCCCTCAATATAATATATGGAATGTGTGTTATCACAGTCAATAAAATAAATGGTAAATAAATGAATAAAACAAATACAATAAACAACCACAACAAACAAAATATGGACTGAACATCTATAGATAATTACAAATCCTATCTTTACAATGTATATAAATAGTATGTTTCCCAGGGCTGGGGCTTGAATTCAGGCCTAGGTCCCAGGCCTGACTTTCTTGTCTTCAAGCATGGTGAGCTTCACCTTGGTCCACAGTGCTGCAGAGTTACCCATATGCTGAGTTCAAATCCAAAGCCTGGCAGATACAACGGCACCTATTGCAAGCCAGGGAGATATTTTTCTTTTTTTTTGGCCAAGCAAGATCTTGAACTCAGGTCAGTGCAACTCTGCCTCAGCTTGCATCACCCTAGGCTGGGGTGCAGCCACTGGAACCACAGCCAATCCTGGAATCCTAAACCTCCAGGCCTTGGGGGCTGATGCCCAGAAAAGAAGAGGGGGGATGGTGCTTCTACATTTTGCACCATGACCATCTGGGTCTGAATGACAGGGCTCCAAATGGTACTTCACCTTGCATTGCTGAATGCTGGTGGGCTATTGGGTAAGCCATAGTCCTGCAGGGCGAATCCCAGTCATGTCACTTCCGGCGGGCGGGAGATCCTAGGAGACTTGTTCCCATCCATAGGAATAACGATGGAATGTAACAAATGTCATGGTTGAATGACTTGCTCGTGAATGATTCGCCTATAAAATTCGACATCATGATTTCAGTAGACTGATTATTTTTATTTGATATGAAGCATTAAAAGAATATTATTTCCTACAGGGATGCAATAATTTCAGGACAATGATTTACTTAATAGTTTATTAAGGATGAAAACAATGACATTAATTACATGGAGGCATAATAAATACCCAAGAATTGGTAGGAATGTAGTCTATATAACTGAATAATGGACAGACCTCTCTGGCACTCTATAAAGATATATATATATATATTATATTATATGTAATATACATAATATATGATATATATATAATATATACAATATATCATATATATATATTAACATACTACAATCTGCATGTCAATCTGTTCTTATTTTGTCAACCTCTGGGGCTCAATCTTGGGTCCTGGGAACTGCCTGTCAGTTCAATTTGCCCCAGGATGGTGTGCTGACACTCACCCATTCATGAATTGGGCCTTGTAGGCTATGAGTTCAGATGCCAGCACTCCCAAAAAATGAATTTTTGCATAAGAAGCTGACGGTGATACAAGTTTTTCTTTTCTGTGAATGTCCTGGCTGTCAGGTATGAAGTAGAATACATATGCAAACATATGTCCTATGTAATCAATGTATTTACTGTTCTACGTGTCATAATAGTCAATAAAATGAACAGTCAACACATGAATAAAACAAAAAATAAAATGAGTAACTACACTGAACACAATATGGAGTCAAAATATGAATATAAATCATATATTTAAATTTTACACAAATAGGATATTTTCTTAGTGGGGATTAATTTCAGGCCTAAGGAATGGACTTGAATTTTTTTACTTCAAGGAGGCAAGCTTCCCCTTCCCACACAGAGCAACAGTGTTATCCAGACCATGCATTCAAATCCGAGGCCTGGCACAAAAAATGGCACCTTTATAGTATGTGAGGCCCAATTTTTAGGTATTTTATTCTGCCTCCATTTAATGAATGTGATTGTTTAAATGCTTCATAAAGTGTTAGTTAAAATCTATCAGTGTCCCATAATATTATTGTGTATAATTTTATGCTAGAATCATTCAAGAACTTCTTATTCAATCATGAAATACATCGTGTTTCATTGGTAATCATATGAATAGGAATGAGTTTCTTAAGATCTTCTGCCATTTGGTGGTGGCAGGACCAGGATTCAAACTGTGTGCTCCAGCTCCCAGCACTTAGACCTTATGGTAGGGAACTCACCGGTCTGTTCGAGTATATCAGCAAGACCAATGATTAGGCAGGCATCAGTGGCTCTCAACAGTCCTCTTTGATACTTACAAGGCTGTGATAGGAGGATCATGGTCAAAGTCAACCTAGGCAGGAAAGTCCTTGAGACCCCTGTCCAACTTCAGTGCCAACAAAGCCAGAAGGAGAACTCTGTGGCTCCAGTGGTTAGGCTTGAACAAAAGCAGCTCACAGATTGTGCCTAGATCCTGAGTTCAAGGTCTGGGACTGGCAACAAACAGACATACACAACAATCTGTGCAGCCATCTGGCTAAAGCAGTTCACTCTCTTGTCCCCAACTGGATTGGATAGAGTTTCCTGGGAAAGGGGCTGCTGTCATCTTGACTCTGCCCATTCTGCCTGCATCACAGTATTCGAGACACACCCCCATTCCTTCATGGTTCTTTCTGACCAATGGTATACAAGAATGGTGGCCGTGCCCATATTCTATTCTGTCCTGTAGCACTGGGATTACCTCTGTGGTTGTCACAACTACCAGTAGTTGAGGAAGGTAGAGTTGGGTGAGTGGAGAGACTTGAGGCCTAGGAAGAGTGGCCTTGCTCAGCCCCACCATGTGCAGGCCCGTGCCCTGGTTCCCTCCTCCCCTTCCCAGCTGTGCAACATTTCAAACCTGGTGTTGCTAGCTCAGACATGTGGTGCCTCTTGGAGTCTTCAGGCAATAGTGCAATGGTGCGCCACTGGCCAGCTTGTGGCCCTGACATAGTCCTGGACCCCTGTCATCTGCTCTGGGCCTGAGTGTCTTCCATGCCTCTGTCATCACTGCTGGCCTCACCTGGAGCGGCCTCCAACAGCTTCTCTCAGCAGCACATGTGAGTGGCAACGCGTGCAGGACCACACCCCACAAGCCCATATCCCCCACTTCTCCCCCCTCGTGACCAGGACCTGCACCTCCCCCATGCCCCACAGTCTGGCCCAGGCCCTGCCACAAATGCCCCAGGGATGGGGGTGGGTGTTGACCTGAGTATCCCAGCCCCATCCCTAGCCTCCAGTGTCCCAGGAAACTGGGAGGTGCAGGGTTGGGTGAGGAGTGGGTGCTACAGAGCCGTTGGCCTGAAGCAGTGGGAGCCACACAGCGGCACATTTGCACCCTTCCTCTCCATGGTGGGAACCTAGTGGCTTTAGTTCAGAGGTAGAGAGCAGCATGTCCACACTTGCCTTCTGGGTACTTTTCCTTTTTTCTGGGGTGGAGGGTGTTGGATGCAGAAAATAGACCCCCTTGCTGTGTGAGCCCTTGTCTTCTGTGCTCGTCACCCTTTCACTTGAAGAGGTTCCCAGAAAAGCCCAGTAAGGAGGTGAGTGTGTTGGGGGTCAGAACAGAAGGTGAATATCTTGGAGGAACACCCCACCCACATACATGCACCCCGGCTGTCCCCCCACACCAGCTGTCAACAGTTCTCTCAGGGTGATCACATTTCCCAGCTCTGCCAACTTCTGCTGGTGCTCCTGGTCCATCTGGTCTCCAACAAACTCAGGAGAGGCACTGCTCTGAGTCTCTGTGTGTGTGTGCGTGTGTGCGAGAGAGACACAGAGAGAGAGAGAGAGAGAGAGAGAGAGAGAGAGAGAGAGAGAGAGAGAGAGAGAGAGAGAGAGAGAGAGAGACAGAGACAGAGACAGAGACAGAGAGACAGAGACAGAGACAGAGAGAGACAGAGAGAGACAGAGACAGAGACAGAGACAGAAATAGAAACAGAAACAGAGAGATAGAGAGAGACAGAGACAGAGACAGAGAGATAGAGAGAGACAGAGACAGAGACGGAGAGAGACAGAGGGATAGGAGAGAGAGAGACAGAGAGAGACAGAGAGACACACAGAGACAGATAATCTTTCTCCTTGTACAGCCTGACTGTACTCAGGTGAGTGATCATTTGGTAAATTGCAGGTGCTGCATTGACAAGTCTTCTGTCACCTGTCTGGATGTGTGTGTGTGTGTGTGTGTGTTTGTGTGTGTGTGGGGTGGGGTGGGTGGGTGGGTGTAGATGTGGGTTGTAACAAGGAGACTGGCTATGGTAACTTCTACCTGCTATATTTTGGGGGGTGCATGGGATTCACAGCTGAGCTCTGGGGAGCTGGAAAGGAGGGAAGCGTGAAGGGGACTCAGCACTGTTAAAAGAACAAGAGATCTATGTGCCCTGGAGCTGTGTACTCCCTTGGGCATGGTTAGTGGCAGTGGGAGTTTGGGAGAACCTGGGAGTGCGGCTCACATTGGGTGGCTTCCCAGGGGAACAGAGAGCTTGGCCAACACTTAGTAAGGCTATGAGCCTTGCTAGTATGGAGCACAACAACATAGGTCAGACTCCAGGTCTTCTCATCATGACGTCTGATAGGCAGGCCAACCCTATTTTAAATCTTGAGCTGTGATCTTCAGATCTAAGGCTCCTGAATGGCTAGGATTATAGACATGAGCTTGTGGCACTGGGCCTCTGATTCTTTTTGGTATATTATGGTTTGACCTCAAGGCCTTAGGCTTGCCAGTCAGGTCTTCTACCATGCGAGCCAAGCTTTTCTGTCTTGGGCATTTCCAAGATTGAGGCTTAATATATGCTCAGGCTGGGCTGAATTGCGGTCCTCCTATCTGTGACAGGCATGCACCACCAGGCCAAGTCCTCTGTAGTTGGGATGATAGACACGTAGTGTCACACTCAGTAATTTATTTAGATGGATTTTTCCAAACTTAGTCCACGGCAGCCAATTCTTGACTAAGGTGAAGTTCTGGGTTGGGCCTCGACCATCGGACCTCAGTCTCCTCATGGGACAGTTGTGAGGAAACAAGGGATTAATACAGAGGGATCTCTGGAGCAGGGCCAGACACAGAGGGAGAGGCAGTCAGATACGGTTCTCAGAAATTCTGTGAGAATATGACAGG
Organism: Dipodomys merriami; assembly: GCF_024711535.1. NCBI lineage: Eukaryota > Metazoa > Chordata > Mammalia > Rodentia > Heteromyidae > Dipodomys > Dipodomys merriami. Next base: position 24,828 of record NW_027203573.1, read on the forward strand.
AAGATACCCGGAAAGAGCTCAGATTGTGTGTGTTATTAATGGTGCGACAGGTATAGGATTATGAAACAAAACATGGTGCTCTTTCATTATTACCCTATCCCCATGAGGACGGGATTCCTTCATTTTGTTCAGTTTTGCAGCTGGGGAAATTGAGGAACAGAGAACCTGGGTGACCTACTCATAACTCTTCTGCCATGCTCCATAGGACAATGGGTGCTATTCAGTCCACTTCTTGTGGTGGGAATTCCACTGCTTGTCAGTCGTGGGGCTTGAACTCTGGGCCTGGGCACTGTCCCCAAGCTCCTCAGCTCAAGGCTAGTGCTCTACCACTTGAGTCACAGCGCCACTTATGATTTTCTGGTGGTTCTTTGGAGATAAGAGTCCCATAGATGTTCCTGCCCAGGCTGACTATGAACCATGATCGTCAGATTTAGCCTCCTGTGTAGTTAGGATTATGGACCTGAGCCACCAGCACCTGGCTTAAGTGTAATTCTGACCATCTTTCTTTCACTCTCTCTCTTTCAGGAACTGATTGAATGGGTGCTGGAGTGGTGGCCCAGCATCCCCATGTGGCTGGAACCAAAGGGGCCCTCTAATTCTGTGAGCTTTGGTTCAGGAGCTGTCTCGCTCAGTCTGTTGTACCAGCTACATGAGGTAAGCCCCTCTGTGCCCTGGCTAGACTGTGACAGTTATTCGTTGTCCATCTAGCATTTTTGGACTCAGTACTGAGTTCAACGTCCTTTCCTAGCTAAAATTTCTGGCCAAAATTATGATAGATTGTTACAGAATGAAAATGTAAAACCATCTTAAGAAAGTATTTTAGGGCTCTGGGAATATGGCTTCATGGTGTGCTGATTGCCTAGCATACAGGAAACCTTGTGTTCAATTCCTCAGTACACATAAACAGAAAAAGAAACACTGGAAGTGGTTCTGTGCCTCAAATGGTAGAAGGTTAACTTGAGCAAAAAAAAAAAAAAGCTGAGGAATAATTCTTTAGCCCTGAGTTTAAGCCCCAGGACTGGCAAAACAACAACAACAACAACAACAACAACAACAAATATTTAGTTAGTAAATGGAAAATAAAGAACCTATACTTGGAATATATAATTGCTCCATCCATCCTGATACCTGAGGATAGTACCTAATTAAAGTGCTTTACCTATATTTGGATACTGTGTTGAAAAAAAAAAAGTTTTGTTCATTAGGTCACAGCAATTAATGCCAGGAATGTGCTTAGATGTCAGGTGAAGATTAATTCTGGAAATTCAAAGATTCCAGGTTTTTGAGTGGTCACTGCTAATCACAATGAGAAGGGTAGTCGAAGTGAGATTTAAAAACATTTTGGCCAGTCCTGGCACCAAAAAGACAGAGGCTAATTAACAGTTGTGATAGAAGAGAAGGAATAACTCCAGATGAAAGGAATAAGTGATAGTCAATAAGGTATAGCAGAAACCGTTCTAAGGAAGCATTTTTGGTTATTGAAGAACAAGTTATCAACTAGGTTTATTCCTCATTGCCTTTAACATTCTAAATCTCTTAGGATAGTTCTTAATCTCTGTGTGATAACTGTATCTCTTTCTAGGGTGTTCTTTCATACCTGATCTCCTTTGATTTCTAAACACCTGTCTTTCTTTATTTCTCTATGAACCTTTCCTAATATTAAATACACCTACACAGAGGGAAGAGATGGTAATCTAAGGGTCCCATAGCTCATGAGGCATTAATGTAACAAAATGGAAAAAGCGTACATATTTATTGCTACCCAATTGTTCTGAAAAGCTGCAATGTCATATCATTTGATTCAGATTTCCATTCTTTGTATACTTAGTGTCATTAAGTGCACTAAAGGCAAATATGAGCCAGGTGCTGGTGGATTGTGCCTGTAATCATGGCTATTCAGGAGGTTGAGACCAGAGGATTGTGTTTCAAAGCCAGTGTGGTCAGGAAAGTCCATGAAAAATTTATCTTCAATTAACCACAAGAAACCTGGAAGTGGTGCTGTAGCTAAAGGGGTAGAGAACCCAACTTGAGCTGAAGAGCTGAGGGACAGTGCCCAGGATCAGAGTTCAAGCCCCACGACCATGAAAAAAGTGCAAATATGACTTAAGTTTCCCCAAAAGGAATGATGAAGTCAATAATAATCTTGACAAGCAAAGAAAATAATTCCAAAATGATTCAGTGCACCTATATTCACTGAGTTATTTAAGTTATGGATCCTTTGCTGAACATATTTTCTTCTTTTACAAATTGTCAAATATTAGCATAATAATAAGCTTCATCTAGTATTTCTTGGTTCAAAATAGAAGTCCGTAAAGTTGATGTCAGTTAGCTTTCTTACTGTCTTAATTCAAAGCCAAACCAGACAGGAGAGTGTGTCAAATTCTTATCTGTAATTAAAAACCAAAAAAGCCAGAAGTGCAGTTTTGGCTCAAAAAGTAGAGTACTAGCTTTGGGGGCAGGTGGGCAGGAACACTGTACAGGGACAGGGTCTAGCCTCTGAGTTCAAGCCCCAAAACCAGCACAAACTAAACAAACAAAACAAACACCAGTTATTTCTTTGGGAGCCTCCTTAAAGGAGTACTGGTCTGAGAGGGGGCTGCTTTTGCTGATCCTACTCACTGGATCCTGCTTTTTTGGAATCCTTATTGCAATGGAAAACTCCGGACCAGATTAAGGAATTGATAACTGAGTCCTGCAACAAGAAAATCATCCCAGGAGTGAAACATCCATGCATAAGACACTTTAAAACATCCATGTCTTTGTTTCTTTGCAGCAGAACACTTTTAAAACAAATATTTCCTTTTGTTCTATGCTGGCCTTCAAATGGCATATTGTTTCCTTTTGTAATACTCTCAATCAGAAGTTTACAGACAAGTTTAACATGAGTAAGGAACACACTCCAAAAGTCTTTAGCCCACTTATTAATTGGGCAGTTGTTTCTTTGAAGATTTGTTGTTGAGGAATTTAATTTTTTAAGTTCCAAGTATATTTTAGATATGAGACCCTTGTCCGTTGTATAGCTGGTGAAGATCTTCGATTTTCTCGCAATACGTGGGCTTTCTATTGATGTTGCTAGCTATGTCCTTTGCATGCAGATGCTCTGCAATTTCATGCAATCCCATTTGTCCAAACGTTCACTGATTTGTTGTGTTTCTGGGTCTCTATTAAGAAAATTTCAGCTTGTGCCAAGGAGACCTAGAGTTTCTCCTATTCCATCCTGTAATGTTTTCAGAGTGTCTGCTTTGACTCCGAGATCTTTGATGCATTTGGAGTTGATTCTGGTGCAGGGTAATATATAAGGTTGTAGCTATCATTTTCTACAATAGTTAACCAATTTTGCCAGCACCATTTACTGAGGAGGCTGTCTTTCTTCCATTCTATTTTTTTAGCTCCCTTTCCAAAAATTAGATGGTTATAGGTCTTTAGGTTCATTTCTGGGTTTTCAATTCTATTCCATTGGCCCTGGAGTCTGTTCTTGTGCTAGGATCAAGCCGTTTTTTTATTGTGAAAATACTGTACAGAGGGGTTAAATTACATGTGCAAGATAATGAGTACATTTCTTATCAAACATTGTAGCCTCCTATTTGTTTCCCCTTCCCATCTCTTCCCATCCTCCCCAGGTCCCCCCAGTGAATCCTCCTTATCCACCTACCCCAACCCACCAAAGTTGTAAAGTTTGTTTTTCGACATAATGTCTTGTATATCTCATTGTTGCAATGGGTCCACCTGTATCCATGATTTAACGATTTGTTTTTTCCCTTCCCCTTCTCAAATTACACAAACATCATATACAGTGAAAGCAGGGGTTATATCATGGGGGAGGGACATAAAAAGGAACCAATAAATAATCTTCTAAATATTTTAGAAACAATCTCATGAAAGAAAAAAAAAACATTTGAATACAAATCTTAGGGTTCATTTCCCTAACATCAACTTATCTGACCTTTTCTGCTTGACTCAGATATATACTAGTTGTTGCAAATAAGGAAAGCCATGGGACCTATGTTTCTTTAGTCCTGCCTTACTTCACTTAATATAATTTTTCCAAGTCTTTCCATTTCCTAACAAATGGGACAATGTCATTCTTTCTGATGGAGGCACAAAATTCCATTGTGTACCTGTCCGACATTTTCTTGATCATTCATCTACTGTGGGGCATCTGGGTTGGTTCCATATCTAAGCTATGGTAAATAATGCTGCAATAAACATAGTTGTGCTGGTTGCTTTAGCGTGGTCTTGTTTGTGATTATTTGGGTAAATGCCCAAAAGTGGGATTGCTGGGTCATAGGGGAGCTCTATGTGGAGTCTTTGGAGGAACCTCCATAGTGCTTTCCAAAGTAGTTGAACAAGCTTACGCACCCACCAACAATGTCCACATCCCCTCCAACATCTGTTGTTATTAGAGTTCTTGATTATAGTCATTCTAACTGGGATGAGGTGGTATCTCAATGTTGTTTTGATTTGCATTTCTTTTATGGCAAGAGAGGTTGGGAATTTCTTCATGTGTGTATTGGCCATCCTTCTTTCCTCTTCAGAGGAGTTTCTCTTTAAGTGTTTAGCCTACTTATTAATTGGGCAGTTGCTTCTTTTAAGATTTGTTGTTGGGAAAGTTAATTTTTTGATTTCCAGGTATATTTTAGATATGAGACCCTTGTCCGTTATATGGCTAGTGAAGATCTTCTCCCAATCTGTGGGCTTTCTATTGCTCTTGCTAGCTATGTCCTTTGCCATGCAGAAGCTCTGCAATTTCACGCAATACCATTTGTCCAACCTTTCTTTGATTTTTTCGTGTTTCTGGGTCTCTATTAACAAAATGTCATCCTATGCCAAAGTGACCTAGGGTTTCTTCTATTCCTTCCTGTAATGTCTTCAGGGTGTATGGTTTGTCTCCGAGGTCTTGATCCTTTTGGAGTTGATTCTGGTGCAGGGTGATATATAAGGATGTAGATTTAGTTTTCTACAAGTTGTTAACCACTTTTGCCAGAACCATTTACTGAAGAGGCTGTATTTCTTCCATTCTATTTTTTTTAGCTCCCTTATCTAAGATTAGATGGCTATAGGTCTCTAGGTTCATTTCTGGGTTTTCAATTCTATTCCATTGGTCCTGAGGTCTGTTCTTGTGCCGGTACCAAGCTGTTTTGATTACTATGGCTTTGTAGTAGAGCTTGCAATTTGGTATTGATATGCCTCCAGCACTATTATTTCTGTTAAGGATCGTTTTTGCTATTCGGTGTTTTTTATGTTCCATATGAATTTTTGGATTGCCTCTTCTATTTCCTTCAAGAAGGAGGTAGGAATATTGATAGGTATCGCATTGAATTTGTAGATTGCCTTGGAAAATATTGCCATTTTCTCGATGTTGTTATTTCCAATCCAGGAGCATGAGAATTTTTGCCACCTTCTAAGTTCTGTTTTGATTTCCTTTTTCAGGTTTTCAAAGTTTTCATCATAAATACCCGTCACTTCTTTGGTTAAGTTAACCTTGGTATTTCATTTTTTTGTGTGTGGGACTATTACAAATGGAGTTGCTTTCCTAATTTCAGCCACACTATTCTCATTGTTGACATACAGAAAAGCCATTGGTTTTTGAGGGTTAATTTTATACCCTGCTAATTTGCCAAAATTTTGGATCACCTTGAGTAATTTGGGAGTGGAGTCTGTGGGATTCTTTAAATACAAGATCATGTCATCAGAGAAGAGGGAGAGTTTAACTGCTTCTTTCCCTATTTGAATCCCCTTTATGTTTGCATTTTGTCTTATTGCTCTAGCTAAGCATTCTAATACTAGATTGAAGAGCAGTGGGGAGAGTAGACATCCTTGTCTCGTTCCTGATTTTAGAGGATTTTAGAGTATAATACTGGCTGTAGGTTTCTCATATAGAGCTTTTATTGTATTGAGGAAGATTCCATAGATTCCTAATTTGTGTTAGATCTTGTCAATTTTTTTCTGCATCTATTGACTTAACCATGTGGTTCTTATCTTTGCTCATGTTGATGTGATGAAATATGATAATTTATTTCCATATTTTGAACCAGCTTTGCATCCCTGAAATGAACCCTTTTTGATCGTGGTGTAAGTTCTTTTGGATGAATTGTTGAGGTCGATTGGCCAAAATTTTGTTGAGAAATTTTGCATCAATGTTCATCAAAGTAATGGGTCTATAGTTCTCTTTCTTTGGTGAATCCATGCCTGGTTTTGGGATGAGGGTTATTATAGCTTCATAGAATGAATTCAGTAGTGAATTTTCTCTTTCAATTTTATTGAAGATTTGAAGCAATATTGGTGTGAGTTTTGATTTGAAGGCCTTGTAGAATTCTGCTGTAAAACCATCTGATCCTTTTCTCAGATGGGAGTCCGCTTATTGCTGTTTCTATTTAAATGCTTGATATGGGCCTGTTAATATGGCTTAATTCATCTTGGATTAGTTTCCCTATATTTATATTTGCTAGAAAAAGGTCCATTTCTGCCAAGTTCTTAAACTTATGAGCATAAAGGTTTGAGAAATATTCCCATATAATGTACTGAATCTTGGTTGATTTTGTGGTATTGTTTCCATTCTCATCTCTGAGTTTATTTATTTGGGTGTGTTCTCATCTTTTTCTGATAAGATTTGCTAAGGGTCTGTTTATTTTGTTAATTTTTTCCAAGAACCAACTCTTTGTTTTGTTGATTCTTTCTATGGTCTTCTTGGATTGTAATTAATTTAATTTCTGATTTTATTTTATTTATTTTAATTAACTTAATTTTAATTAATATATTTTATTTTATTTCTTTCCATTTACTAGATTGGGGTTTATCTTGCTGCTCCATTGCAAGGAAGCTCAGATGTCTCATTAAATTGTTGGTTTCAGATCTCTCCAATTCGTTGATGTAGGCACTCAGACCTATACCTTGCCCTTGCTATATCACAGAGGAGCTGGTAATTTGTGTGTACATTTTTGTTGAATATAATGAATACTTGAATTTCATGTCTAATCACTTCCATGACCCACTGGTGGTCCAACAGTGTTGTTCAGCCTCCATGTGTTACAGGACTTTCTTTGGTGGATTTCGGTGTTGAGTTCTAATTTTCTTCCCCTTTTGTCTGAGAGAATGCAAGGTATAATTTCAGTGTTTCTGAATTTGGGCAAGTTGCTTTTGTGACCTAATATGTGGTCTATTTTGGGAAATGTTCCATATGCTGCTGAGAAAAACCTGTATTCTGATGCTGCTAGGTAAAATATTCGGTAGACGTCTGTGAAATCTAGTTGATCTATGCAGTTTTTTAGGTCTGTGGTTTCTTTGTTGAGTTTTTGCCGAGTTGATCTATCTAGTGGGGAGAGTGGTGTGTTAAAGACCCCAACAATTAATGTCTTTGGATCTATGTGGGATTTGAGGGAAAATAGTTTTCCTTGGATAAATTTGGGTGCTCCGTTGTTTGGAAAATAGATATTTAGAATTGTAATATCCTCCTGAAGGAGGGATCCCTTAATTAGTATATAGCGAGCTTCCTTATCTCTTCTCATTGATTTTAATTTGAAGTCTATTTTCTCTGATATGAGGCTTGCAACACCTGCCTATTTATGGGGGCCGTTTGCTTGGTAGATTTTGTTCCAGCTTTTCACATTCAAAATGTGTTTGTTTTTATGGGCAAGATGTGACTCCTGAAGGCAGCAGATAGAAGGATCTTGTTTTTTAATCCAACTGGACAGTCTATGTTGCTTAATTGGAGAGTTAAGTCCGTTAAAGTTAAGAGATAGGACTGAGAGGTATTTGGGAGTTCCTGCCATTTTATCCAACTTCATGGGAGCTGTGCCAACTGGGTTCTTCCTATGGTTCTTGGATTCTCAGTTTGGGTGCAGTTTCTTGGCCTTTATTGTGGTCTTGGTTTTCTATGTGTAGGACATCTTTAAGAAACTTTTGTAGAGCTGGTGTGGTGGATATGTATTGTTTCAATTTCTCTTTGCTATGGAAGGTTTTTATTTGACCTTCAGTTATGAAGTAGAGTTTAGCTGGGTACAGTATTCTTGGTTGATAGTTGTTTCCCTTTATGGCATGGCATACACCATCACAAGCTCTTCTTGCTTTAGTTGTCTGTGCTGAGAAATCTGAGGTGATTCTAACTGATTTCCCTTTATAGGTGATTGATCTTTTCTCCTTGACAGCTTTAAGGATCTTTTCCTTGGTCTGAATTCATCCTTTGCAGATTATATTGTTTTGGTGAGATGTCCTGTTCTGGTCTGGCCTACTTGGACTTCTAAAAGCTTCTTGTATCTGAATAGGCCTATCTTTTTGCATGTTTGGGAAGTTCTCTGCTAGTATCCTGTTAATCAAATTTCCTAGACCATTAACTTTTCTCTCCATGTGTTCCTCTATACCCATTATCCTCAGATTAGGCCTTCTGATGATGTCTTCCAAATGTTGAATAGATCTGTCATATTTCTTGGATTTGTCTTGGATGGTTATATGTTCTTTCTCTATGATACCTGGGCTGTCTTCGATCCCTGAGATTTGATCTTCTGCATGATCTAACCTATTGTCAAGACTTTCTACTTTGTTTTTATTTCTTTTCCTTCTAATTGGTTGGTTTTGATGGCTTCAAATTCTGTGTTGGAGCTTTTTAAGATCTATGAACTTCTTTACTTCCTTAATTTGGTGTTTAGTGTATATTCTCAAATCACTTAGTTGATTGGTTATGCTTTCCTTGGACTCCCATTCCTTCTGTTGGGCTCCTTTCAGCATTCCCTTTGTGGTCTCCCTGATTTCTTTCAGCTCTCTGTTTATGGATTGCATGAATGCCTCTATTGATCTTAGTCTATTCTCATTCCGATCTCTCAGTTCCTATATTTGTCTTCGATTAGCTACCCCATGTTCACGCAATTTTTGTAGTTCTCTTTGAGTGTTCTCAGCCTGCTTATGTCGTTCCTTACTTCTCTTCATCTGTTCTCAGCTAGCTCACACAATTCCTATCTATTTCTTTGTCTGATCTAAACCTTCTCACGCAATTCCTATCTATCTCTTTTATCTCAACCTGCTCAGGCAATTCGTTTTGTTTTTTTTTTTTCTCTTTAAGTGTCCTCAATCTGCTCACGAAATTCCTGTATCAATCTTTGAGTAGCTTCCTCACGCTCATGACACATATGTATTGATCTTTTTTTGCCTTCTCTCTATCCTTATCATGCTCACACTGAGACCTTTGCATGTTTTCACTCTATTCATTTACCCTGTTTACCTGAAGTGTTTGTAGAGCTTTTTGGGAACTCACCTCTGGATTATTTATTATCTGTTCTGTCCCCTGATTGTCATGAGTGGGAGTTGACATCCCCCGACTTGCCATTTTTCTTGTGTTTTTCTGGTTTGTTCTGCCTATTTGGCATGAGAGTAACACCAGTTTTGTGCTAGAACACTATTGTAAGGTATGCATCAACCAAAATCCGTAGTTGCACAGTCAAAAGTCTGCAGATACAATCTAGTTCAAGAGATACAATCTATTCAACATCAAACAACTATGTCTTAATTGCCTAAGAACAGCAAAGAAGCATTTTGCAACCAGAAATGATTAGGCTTAGCGAAAATGTGGGGAACAAAAGGATTAGAGGGATGTGAGAAGGTGAGGGAGTGTGGACTTAACCGAGTCCTGATCTCAAATAGGGAAATGGATTGGACAGAATGATAGCAGAGAGAGAAAAAAAGAAAAAAGAAAAAGAAAAGAATGAATAAATAAAAAAGTAGAAAAAGAAAAAAGGAGAAGAAAAAATGGAAAACCCAAAATTTAAAATTAAAAAGTGAAACCCTTATAAGCTGCAAGTTTGAAGAAATAGTATTCAGAGAAGAATGGTGATGGGATAAGAGGAGGGGAGGGATCAAAAGGAGAAATGAAAAACTAGAAAAATAAAAATGATTTTTTTTCTCCTTCACTCTAATCCTAACTATGGCTAGAATCCTAACCATGTCCAAGACACTAATGATATCCCAATTCTAAAGTTTATGTAAAATTCTCTTTTTGTGTCATCCTTATTGAAATTCCACTTGTAATTCTTGAAATAAATTGCAGGTTTTCCTAAACACTACAGATTTTCTCACTCTTATCTCAGAATCTATCTTGTTCCTTAAGAGGAATCATATAAGCATTGATTTCAAATCCTGATATTATGAAATACATTGTACTTCTATTATCCTAGCTTTTTCTGAATTCCTAGAAACAGGAAATAAATTCAGCTTTACTTAACATTTAACACATTTCTTTCTTTTTGTCCGATATAAGGCTTGAACACTGGGCCTGGGCAAGATCCCTAAGCTCTAGGCATGGATATGATCCCTGAGTTCTTTAGCTCAAGGTGTGTGCTTTACCACTTGAGACACAGCACCACATTTGGGTTTTCTGGTGTTTAATTGGAGATAAAATTCTCATGGACTTTCCTGCCCTGGCTGTCATTGAACTGCGATCCTCAGAAATCAGCTTCATGAGTAGCTAGGATAACAGGCACAATCCACTAGTTTAACCAATTTCTTTATCCTATTCTCAACACCCTTTAATCTGAAACCTAATCCTAATCACAATCTGATTTACATTAACCAAATGGTTCATGTAAGGATAACTATTCGATCAAACATTTTTTTTTGGTTCTGCTTCTTATTGGAAAGCTAAATTTTACCCTAAAACTTATCCTTCCCTAACCTAAACCAGAACAAAAAGTAATTCACACTTTAAGCCAAATTATATCTGAATGTTTAAAGTAACACAGACACTGGTTTTCATTCATTTTAACCTTGATGCCATTCATTCTTCTTAAAATATGTTTCAGTTTTACACCCTTTTATATCTTAAATCTTATATACACCTTACTTATATACACCTTTTTATTTCTTACATCTTTTTCTCATCCTAACCCCAGCTCTAACTGGAACACCTTGCCTAATCCTACGCCTACATATAAGCAAATCATAATGTTAATAGCAAGCCTCTATTGCACATTTATTCTCTTGCTCAGAGTGTAGGTCTAAATTTTACTTGCATTTTGAGACTAAATTTTTTAAGTATTTTTCTATTTCCTGTCAAGTTTTATTTTTCTTTGTTTTTGGTCGGTCGTGGGGCCTGAACTCTGGCCTTGGGCGCTGTCCCAACGTTATTCAGTTCAAGGCGAGTGCTCTACCACTTGAGCCACAATGCCACTTCAGGTTTTCTAGTGGTTTATGGGAGATAAGAGACTTAGGGACTTTCCTGCCCAGGCTGGCTTTGAGCCATTGTCCTCTGATATCAGCCTCCTGAGTAGCTAGGATTATGGGCATGAGCCACCAGCGCCCGTCTTCATTATTTTTTCAAATTTTATTTTATAGTAAAGATGCTTTAAATAAGGATTAGCTACATGTGTAAGGTAATGAGTACATTTGTTTTTGAGCATTGTTACCCCCTTCTTTGCTGTTCTCCTACTACCTCACCTCTCTTAGTCCTCCCTCCCCATGGTGTAAAGTTTATTTTCAACATAGGGTCTTTGAGTATCATTGTTGCAATGGGTCATCCTGTTTTAAACCTAAATTTTCTATTTCTCTAACCCTAATTCTAATTCTGTCTGGGATCCTAACCCTACTCATAATAATAATAATAGTTCAATTCAGAAGTTAACAAAAATATTCAAGTTTTTTCCATCCTGTTATTCCACTCTACATCTTGACTTAAGTTGCAGTTTAGCTTAAATCTATTTTTTCCAAATTAGATTATATGTGCATATATAAAGATGTAATTTCATGTGAAAAACAGATCTTTGGAAAAAAGGGTAATGAAAAGGAAATAGAGAGAGTATAACCAAATGATTTAAATATATTATGGAATTGCCACTTCTGACAATTAATAAATTTTAACAAAATAAATAAAAGTTAATAAAGAATACACTGCCTTCTAGTGTTCTGTAAAAGAACCATGATTTGTCTTTGAAAAAAATATTTGTGTTACACAAACTTTGTTCATGAATATTTTATATTATCATTGGGCTGTTATTTAACTTAATGAATAAAAATATATTAAATAAGGTTCCATGATAAAAAAAATTATTACTTAGTAATTGAGAAAAAGTTATAGTCATGAGTTTTAAGAAACTAAATTTCTATTTTTCTACAAAGCAATGATTTAAGTTTACTAATTTAATATTTCTAGTAAGTTAGGGAACATAATTGGCATAAAAAACAACTAACTGTACATCTTGTTTCTTGAATGAATGATATTTTAAATATTGTCTCTTATTCAAATGAGTAATTAAGATTACTTTTCAAAATGAATGCAATTATATCTCCTTTCAGAACAAGCAATTATCCTGCAATTAAATGAATTATTATATTCAGATATTTAAAAGCTAAATTTTCTATGTTTGACACATAGTTTACGTATTCAAAATGTCACAATTTTTTTATTCATAAATGTCTAAACTCTGGGATTTTTGCTTCATCAATATAAATTATCTCATGAGGTTGTTGAGAAGGCTCCAGTAACCAGTGTGGTCAAAAACATTTCCTGAATTCTAAATATTAAATCTAGTCATTTTTAGCCTTTGATTAAATCATTTATTGTCTCCTCAGAGCAATTAAGCTAAAATAAATACTACTGTTTAAACATTTCGCTCACATTGTAAATAATATTAACACAGTTCACACAGAGAATATTTCAGACTCATTATGTTTTTAAACTTAGTGTGAAGAAGGTTCTTATACTCAATAAATATTTTTGGTTAAATTAAGTTAAATCTTATATCTGGATATCTAATTTGGAGGTAAATCACATGGTAACAGGAAAATAATGTTTTTAAAAAATAATTACTTTGAGTCCATTTTTCTTCTTAAAATTATAAAGCAAAAATATCTCTAAGAAATATATCTGTGAAGAAAATGTTTCAACCCTTAGTAAAGTACTTTATACTTTAATATAAAGTTTATCTCAAAATAGAAATTCTGCAACTAATCTAATTTATGTTTTCATGCACAAAATTCTGTGACTTCTAAACTTGTTATGTGATTTTAATTATATTTTTTAATTGTGACATGATCCCTACTTACATTTATTACAAACTTCTGTAATTATACAAATCATGCCTGTACACAATAACTTATGTAAAAGAATATTCAAATAAAATTATCTTTTTTCCTGTCTCCAACAGGGAAGGATGATATGCTGAAGTACAATAAATGGAAACACTCTAACAAAGAGTCTTTATGGAATGGAAATTGGCTACATGAATATGGGAACATGAGGACTTTCTACTTGACTGAACAGGAATTTTTGTTTCTACAGTACTTTCTTACCTTTTAATAACACAGGGAAAGCCATAAAATTTGAAGTTCATATGAAGGAATTGCATTCCTAAAAGATGTGGCAACCTTTCTCAAAAGCTCTATCTTATCACTAGTTCATTGTGCTTGCTGGCTGATCTATTTCTCTATCATATGTTTCATATTATTAAGCATATTAGTAATTCATCAATGAGTACATTACAGGAGACTCCAGAAAATCACAACTATTGAGGTGTAATAATCAGAAGAGAGGAAAAAGATTATATTAATTTTCAATTCCTCCCTTTGGCCTTCAATATGCCAATTAATTTTCAAAACAATCATGTACAATGTTAGTTTATTTTTCTCTTTTTAATTAGATATTAAGCAAGTGTTTTTGCAGTAAAAAGAGATGAGAATGGTATGAGAACTCTGTTATGAGCACCTTCTCCCTAACAAGTAATGCTCTATGGACTGTAAATATGGAAGGCACATTAAAATTCTCTACACCTCTCTCTCTCTCTCTCTCTCTCTCTCTCTCTCTCTCTCTCTCTCTCTCTCTCTCTCTCTCTCTCTCTCTCTCTCTCTCTCTTTCTCTCTCTCTCTCTGTCTCTCTTTCTCTCTCTCTCTTACACACACACACACACACACACACACACACACACACACACACACACACACACACACACAGCTGCCACCCAGACACATCAGAGATCAGTTGTATTCATCTGTAATGATTATTGATTGATGTTTGCTCCATTGCTTTATTTCGGCTTAAGATCTTGCCTGGACCTTTATCTTTCCCCAAGATCAAGTCCCTAGTTCTTAGTTTACTGTGGGTCTGAGTATTCATAATATGTTCCTGGCTGCTTCAGGCCAATTAACAATACCCTAAATACAGTATCCTCAAACTTGATATTCAAGTCAAACTCCATGAATTTATACTACTGTTCCAAAATACTAAAATTTATTGGATCTAGGAACCAAGAAAGCGCCCACCTTGATACTTTAGTAGCAATTGACATCATGAAAGTAGAAGAATAAAATGTAGAATACTGGATGTGTGTTACAGATAGAAAATCATCATCTATAGGCTCATTTATTGGAAAATTGTCATCCTATATTGAAAGCACAATTTACATATTCAGTTTTCCACTTACTTTGCTTACCTATCACTTCTGATCATGAATTTTTTTGAATTTAATTTTATTTTTTTTGAACATACTGTATAGAGGGGTTACAATTACATGGGCAGGATAATGCGTACATTTCTTATCAAGCGTTGCAGCCTCCTCCTTTGTTTACCCTTCACATCCCTTCCCAGCCTCCTCTCCAGCCCCCAACCCAACCCTTCCCCCCTTCCCCCCAACCGTACCACCTTTCATGAATTTTTATAGTATCTGAATAAATTGCACGATATGCATGTACTTATCCTCTGAAGGAAAGACAGTCTGCTTTTACATCTTTCATTCTATATGACAAACCCTTATTTTTTTTCACTGCTGAATAAATCTATTCCTGGAAACAGGATATTCACATCATTTCCATTTTTAAAATTTGAAATATAATATAAACTTTGTTGTGACTAGTCATTTTCTAAAAATGAGTGATATTCATGAACACCAATATTTTGGTGCCTTTAAGTAAATTGAGACTTTATGTGGTATGATAGTGCTTGTGTCTAATTGACTTAACCATTAGATTATTCATGTATAGATATGTGAATTGTGCTTTTAATGCAAATTCCCAAGGGTTTACATTAAAGTCATAAGGGAGGTTTTGTTTTCATGTTCCATATGTTATATTTATTTCAATAAAAGTACTAGAAATACATGTTTGCTGGAGCATTATAAAAGATGAGAACGTTTCTAAAGAGAATAGATGTATTGATTAAAACATAGAAAAGAGTAAAATACTCAGGTTTCTTGCTTGAGACTGCATAAATTTTATATGAATACAGCTCAAGATGAGACTCAGAGATAAATTCATATGAATATTATGGAAATTTCTATCACAATATAAGCAATATAGGTATTTTAAGGAATTGGTCATTCAAAGCCCTGGATACCTAATGGATGAAGAATGGTATTGAAAATAGCAGAGGAAAACAATTCAACATGCAGATATTATAATTTTATAATACTATTATGAAAGACATGGAGCTTTTGCCTTTCTGAAGAAGAAAGTTTAGCCACTAATTTCAATGTAAGGCATCAGTTGCAATGAGTCTAAAGTCTTTTCCTCCAAGATATCCGAGAGTACTATACTCATCCTCTGAACAGTAAGTAATTATTTTAATTAGCTTTGTTTAATATTAATTTACTTGTAGCAAATAGGTTAAAATGTCTGCTCTCTTTCTTTCAATGTACTAATATACATTTGTTGTACCTGGACTCGAGATCCCCTGAATACCACCAGAGATCATGACCAATTCAAATAGCAAAGAAGTCGTTTATTTGCAAATTCGATGTTGGTCCTCCACACACTCAGTAACCGGTGACACTAAGAGGCCCTGAGCATAGAATCAGCACAGTTTTTATACTATTGAATAAACAACTTTAAGGAAGTTTTACATGAGAAATTACAGGATTGGTTAACATTTTAAGCAAACTAAGCTATACGTATGTGATTGGCTAATATCATTATTGAGTGTTATTGATGGGAATTCTCTGGCCACTGGGTCACCATGTCCTGCATGGCCACCCAGTGATTGGTCAATGCATCTGGAGAAAATTTCTGTGAATTTCCCAAGGATTATTTATATCTCAATTGTTCGGGAATTGTTTTTCTTTTTGTGTCATTTCTTGGTCAAACCCATGGTTATTTTAATAATTCATACCTCACAAGATGTTTGCTAGCTTGTGCTGGAGTTACTTAGGCCTTCTTTTTGCCTCTTTATGCTTTAGTCTCTTCATTTCCCCCTTTCTAACATGCACCTTAAGGGCCAATCATGGTCCTTACGGACCTGCACTATGTCTTTTGTCAGGAATCAGTTGATATTGTGTTCTTAATACCATCATCTGCCTGGTGTTACACGTTGCTTAACAAACATCACTAGTCGATTTACAATGCAAGGCCCTACTGTGAACACAAGTACCAGAATGATAATGGGGCCCAACAGAGTGAATATTAAGGTGGTTATGCAAGGGGAATAATTAACCATGATTCAAACCATCCTACTTGTTATTCTCTTTCTCTTTTTCGTTTTGCTAGTGCCTCTCTTACTTTAGCTAAAGATTCTTTTACAACTCCGGAATGATTAGTGTAGAAGCAGCATTCTTCCCCGAGGCCAGGACATAGACCTTCTTGTTGTAAGAAAATTAAGTGCAGCCCCTATCTGTTTTGCAACCCTACCTCGGCTAAAGAGTCCTGTGATTTTTGAAGGAAGCCTATAGAGCTTTCCAGGTTTTTGTTATCCTCATGTATAGCAGCACAAAGGCTAGTGTAAGATGTTCTCTGAGTAATTAGGGATGCCACCCCAGTTCCTAGTCCATCTAAGCATACTAGGGCCCCGTTGTTACTGCTGTTATTATTTCTCTTTTAGGTTTTCTGGGCCAATAGCTTGCTGCAGACATCTTTATCATCATGTCTACATGAGAATGGTAGAGCAGTCGAGGGATATGTTGTAGCATGACACAAACACTGTTAGTCCTAAAATACTTCTAAGTGGACACAGGAAGTTAGGCCAGTTGAACATGCCCACCAAGCATCTTGGGGAGGTAATAGATATCCTTCCTCTGGAATCCATTCTTGGGTCTGATTACATAAGTGAGTAAAGATAGTTTGTACTCGTCCCACATATAACCCTTGTCCTATAACTGTCTGTAGAGTAAGTTTTGCTTCCTTTTGTTCCCACATAAATGATTTAGTTGTTTTTTACCATTTGTTACATTCTGTACCACTGCAATACCCTCATAAAATGGAAGTCTCATATCATAACACATCCAAGAAGAACTTGTAATATCAGGATCTGATTGATCACATTGTAAGTTTGAACCAACAGCTGCCATAGGGAATCCTCTGGCAAGATGTTCTCCCTAAGGGGGTCTCCCTTTTTCGGAGGAGATGGGGTCACTACAACCCAGAGCTCTTTCTTGTTGTCAACTTTGGATTTTACAGCAGAGACTGGTTTTAAAACTGTGTTGGTCCCATCGCTGAAGGGGAATAACTGGCTGTGGCAAATGCTTGTAGGTTTATGAGAATGCCATCATTGTCTCTCCCCTGTACAATCTTTGTCCCCAATTCTTTCCTAATTCCCATCCTAGGGCTTGTTTGCCGATGTCTGTGAACCGAAATATCAATCAGGCATCAGAATCCTGGAAGACCCTAATTTGTTTTGTACAGGCAGTCCATTAAACTGGATGGCTGCACATTCTGGTTTGGTAAACGTAACAAGGTCTCCTCACATTCCTTTCCATTTTCCTAAGGTACTTGTTTTGCAGTCCCAGCTCTTATAGTAAAAGTCCTCTTGTCCTCCAAATTTACTAGTCTTTTTCCCCCCTGGGCATATATACCAGTGTCTCCATCTACATTTCATAAGCCTAGGTCCTTCCCATACTCCATCAGCAAACTGTAAGAAGTTAAATGTGAGCTTGTCTGGGAACCATAATGATGATCCCTCTTTCATGGCCAAATGGACACATTTACCACTTACCTGATTACTAACAATCCAAGTCCAACTTATGGGTGGGGGGATTGCCTGTACTTACTACTATGCTAATACAATTTCCAAGTAAGTTATACACCAATAACCAACTTGTGACTAAATCTTTTTACAACTGAATTTGAGCTTTAAAAGATTGTCTTTGGAGTGTGAGACTTGCCAATCTGGGTCCGCAACGAGATCCGCTATGGGATTTTCAGGCTTCGAATGTGAATGGTGGATCCAGGTAGCAATGCCGTCGACTTTGAGGGCTGCTGTCAGTGTCGTGAAGATGACCACATAAGGTTCTTTCTACCTCGGCTCTAGGTTTTCCTCTCAGTGTCTTTTCACCAGGACCCAGTCACCGGGGCAGAAGTGATATGGGATTGGTGGATGGCCCGACTTGTATAGCACCCTCAGTCTGGCCAGACATCAAGGTGGGCCCTCTGTAGGGCCCTGAGGGAGATCAAAAGTTCAGAGTCATCATCTTTTCTAAGCAACTGTGTGACAAGTTAGGAATTGTGGAAGAGGCACTCCAAATACAATTTCATAAGGGGAAAGACCAATTTTAAAGGGGAGTTGCATACCCTGTATAAGGCAAAGGGAAGGAGAGTTACTTAGTTGCCGCCAGTCTCCATGGTCAATTTGGTCAGGGACTCTTTTAGAGTTTTATGCAACATTTCCATCTTTCCTGAACTCTGGGGTCTATAAGCGCAAGAGTACTTGCAATTCCTTGACTTACCTTGGACATGAAAGCTGGTCCATTATCTGATCCTATCATAATAAGGAAGCCAAACCAGGGAATGATCTCTTCTATTAACTTCTTAGCCACTACCTGTGCAGTTTCGCGCTTTGTAGTAAAGGATTCTACCCATCTATGAAAACTAACAGATATTTATATCCATACTTGCCCAGTTAGAAGTCCACCTCCCAGTAAGTTCCTGGTATATCTCCTCTGATTTGACTGCCTGTTTCTGTTTGGTTCTTCCTTGCATTTGTCAGTTGACATGCCTTACAGTCCCTGACAATCTGTTTTATTTTAGCATGGTTATTTTTGATCCAAAGTCCAGTATTTCTCACCAGATCTTACATCTTCCTTGCACTTATGTGGGTGCTTCAATGCAACTTAAGCAGTACTTTACTCCCTAACTGCTCTGGTAAGATATTGTTGCTCCTAAAATCTCTCCACCAACCATTTAGGCATTGTGCCATCGGCAGTTGATCAATCCATTTCAAGTCCTCTGTGGTGTATATTGGAGTATCCTGAAGAGTTCTTGTACCAGGGTCTGGGTTTTAATCATCATTATAGAGTGGCTTTGTAATGGCACCTCCTGGGCTATTCTGTAGGCCAGTGTACTGCCTTTACTCACAGCATTTTTAGGTTTTTGATGTCTAGGGCAATGAACAATGGCTAACTTAGGCAGCCAAAGAGCAGTAATTAAAGCCAAGATTCCATCTTTATTTTTGATGGTTTTTCCTTCAGATGTCAGTAATCATCATTCTTTGTAAATAGCTCTGTGTACATGAGTCGTTGCAAATGCATATGGACTGTCAGTGTACACAGTTACACTTTTGTCTTTTCCCAGTGTTAGAGCTTGGGTCAGGGCTATTAACTTGGCTCTCTGGGTTGATATGGCTACTGGTAGAGGTTCAGCCCAGACCACTTCAGTTTCAGACACTACTGCCACTCCCGCATATATCTGCCCCTGATGAACAAAGTTGCTTTCATCTGTAAACCACACGAGTTCAGCGTCCAGCAATGGCTGGACCCTTAAGTCCTCTTGGATGTTATGGACTTGTGCCAGGATTTCTGAGCAGTTATGTAGTGGCATGTTTAGATCCTGATCTAGTAGGATGGAGAGCCAAGGGAGCCTGGAAATTGATTCTGAGAGGGTTGAGTAGCATTCCTTGGTAATGGGTTAGTTGGGTATTGCTGAGTCACCGATCTGTTGGTTGCTTTAACACACCCTCAATAGTGTGGAGGGTGGTCACATACAGTTCTTGTCCCATGGTTAATTTATCTGTGTATTTTACCATCAGAGCAGTAGCTGCTATCATTCTCAGACATGGTGTCCATCCTACTGTTACTGAGTATAATTTCTTTAACAAGTAGGCTACTGGTTTTCTTCATGGGCCCAAATATTGGGTTAGGACTCCTTTTGTTATTCCATTATGTTCATCAACATATTAGTTAAAGGGTTTACTGGCATCAGGGAGTTCCAACACTGGGGCTTATTATAAGGCAGTTTTTATCTGTTCAAAGGCTCATTCAGCTTCCTCTGTCCATTGAAATAGTTGCTTCTCCTCGTAAAGAGGTTTAGCCAGCTCTGCAAACCCTTGGATTCACAGATGGCAAAAGGTGGCAGAACCCAAAAACACCCTTACTTGGTGCTGTGACCGTGGTGTTGGAATTTTGAAGGACAGTTTCTGTTCTGTCTTTGGTGAGACATCGCTGCCCCCATTTCAATAAATATCCCAGGTAAGTTATCTCTGATTTGCAGGTTTACGCTTTCTTGACCCATGCTCATTAACCAAGGTTTCCCAATATCTGGGGTAAATCTTCTTTTCCATGGATGCATTCTCTTTCAGTTGCACCAGCAGTTAATAAGTCACCCACATATTGCAACAAAGTCAGACCAGGGTGGTTTCCCCTAAACTCACCCAAGTCCTCATGCAGATATTCATCAAAGAGTGTTGGTGAGTTTTTGAATCCTTGAATGAGACTTGTCCAGATCCATTGACACCTCCTTTGACATCTGTCCACTCAAAGGCAAAGGGAACTTGATTTTTGGGCACCAAGGGTAGGCTGAAAAAGGCATCTTTTAAATCTAATACAATGTACCACTGCCTATATTGATGCAGGGTGCTCAGGAGAGTGTAGGTGTTCGGTATGGTAGGGTGATTGTCCATTACCCTTTTATGGACTTCCCTGAAGTCCTGTACTGGCTTATATTCATTAGATTTGGGCTTGCAGACTGGTAGCAGGGGAGTGTTCCACTCTGACTGGCAGGGTTGCAATACACCCAGGTCTAGCAGACGCCTAATGTGGGGTGTAATTCCCCCTGTGCCTCCATGGACATAGCGTACTGTCAAACTCTAACTGGGTCCACCCCTGATTTTACTTTGATGAAGAGAGCTGGTCTATGTTTCGCTAGTCCCACTCGCCAGTCTCTGCCCAAGCTTCTGGATACCTTTCCAGCCAATAGGTGATTTCTTGGTCAGGAGTCTAGGGTGGTTGGAGCAACCAGTCCTGATCTTCCAGGCCCTGAGTCAATACTTGTATTGGTCTGCCTTGAGCATCCTCCACCTGGGGACCTTCTGGATATAAGTGAATCTGTGCCCTGACCTTGGTTAACAAGTCTCTTCCCAATAAGGGATAAGGGCTTTCTGGAATAACGAAGAATGAGTGAGACACTCATCCCATCCCCAGGTCCACTGTTCTTTCAGTGGTCCATGAGTATTGTTTAATGCCCATTCCTTCTTGCACCCAAGAGGTGTTTTGTTGTTATTTGGGTTTTTTAACTGTATTTTTTGTCTTTTCTTTTTGGTACTGGGGATCGAACCCAGGACGTTGTACTTGCTAGGCAAGCGCTTTGCCACTGAGCTACATCCTAGCCCAACACCCAAGAGATTTTATTTGAGACTTTTCCTTGGGGCTTCATTAAAGCAGAGTACTAGATCCCGGTATCCACTAGAAATTTTACTGGAGTCCCATCCACTCTCAGTGCTACCCTGGGTTCAGGGAGGGGAATTGAACCTTGACATCTCTATTCATTATTAGCAGTACTATTAGCCATTAGTGTCGAGGTTCTATGGGGCTGCCACTGCTTTGTTCAGTTTCCCTTTCTTAGCACATTCTTTGACCTAATGCAATATTTCTTGGCAGTAAGTGCACTAAAGTCTGTGTAGACCTCGACTATTTAGGCATCATAGGGTTTCCTTCCCTGTACGACCATGTATACTTTAGCCAAATTGGTATGTTTGCAGGCTACTTCCCTGAGATCCACCATTAGAGTCTGGAGATAGACCCTTAATCTCCCCCTACGTTCTGCCGTGTTGTAGTCCCAACCATCATTTGGAGGCCTGGTTAATGGAAAAGATACATTGGTGAAAACAGGGTTAGCAGTAGGCTACCCGTCATCCCCCAGAACCAGTTTCCTAGCCTCCGTTTGAATCTTTTCTCTTTCTTCCGTGTGGAACAAGACCCGAAGTAACTCCTGGCAATCATCCCTGGTCAGCTGGCACATGAACATTACACTATCTAGGAGATAAATAAAATCCTTGGGGTTATCTGAAAAATTTGCATTTTGTGTTTTCCAATTATATAAGTCACTGGTGGAAAGGGCCAACACTGAAGTCGGGGGTCTCTGGTTTTGTCCAGTGGCCCAATTTCTCTGAACAGCACCATCATGGTGGTGTCAGGGAGTCTCAGGCTGGCAGCTCTCTGAACGCTACCACGAGTTCTTCCTGCTGGCCCGTCCAAGTTGCTGCTGGCTCCTTGCTCCTCATCTCTTGCTGCCTCCCCTTCCTCTATGAGGAGTGGAGGATGCTGCAGTGAAGTGTATGGGAGGAGATCAGAGGCTAATGAGAGAAGATCTTCACTCCCTTCCTGTAAAATGGTATATAAGGATGCTGAGGGGGTAGTTGACACAACCTTTTCTAATGCTAAAGTCTTGATTTATCGACAGAAAGGGGTGGAAAGGGCAACAGACACTTTGGAGGTTCCTGCACCAAATTCTGCCATACTAAAATATAGGGAATCTGATTGGGGTGCCCTGCACTTCCTGGGAGAAAAGCACTACATTTAACCTCCCAAATGGTGTTTAGATTAAAAGTTCCTTGGGGGCGGGCATCCAACCTCAAAAGTAGGTCACTCTGACTTGCACAAAGTAAGTAATTTTCCTTTTTTAACTTCAACACCAAAATTGTTAGCTCTTTCCTTAATATCTTTAAAAGTATCTGTCAGAAAGGTAAGAGGTGTACTTTGGTTCTGACTCATTTCAGCAAATATCAATCCACACACAAGACAAGAAAAAAGGAGGAAGGCAATTACAAATATCACAAAATTAAACAACTGGAGCTTTCGGGGATTTAGGATAAAACCACAACTCAGAGTGTCCCAAGGAGAAAATTGTGGATTCGCTGGCCTGTTTAAGATCCCAAAGAGGTAGACGGAGACACTTGGTGATGTTTCAGCAGTGTCATCCGGTAAAAGACTACTCGACCCTAGCTTTGCTGCAAGTGGGCCAACTTTCTAAGCCAAATTTCACCCTTCGAGGCAGAAGACAAGAGAGTCTGAAAGAGAAAGTAATTATTGTTGGACAAGAAACTGAACAAAGAATAACAATTTTACATGGAGACAAACAGGCTTTCCAGGCATCTGTGTCAGGATGAATATGAAAGAGGTAATGTTCCACGAAAGCCACAATACAGACAGACACACAGATTTTAAGAGAAGACACATTAACAGCATGTGGGTGATAGACTGGGTGGTAGACTGTCAGACATTCCAAATGTCCGCACTAGTGGACAGTCTACCCTGTAAACTATCAAGCAGACAGTTCAGGACTACAGATGGGCCCAAATGTCCGCACTAGTGAATAGTTTACTTTCCCCGGGCATCTGGGGGAAATCTCCCACTGGTCCCATTGGCTGCCTTATAGCACGTCCGCAAGGTTTTCTTGCCAATTCCAAGACCCAAACTGAAAACTACACAAATATCACAGTTACAAAACTTACCGGCTGTTCTTTGCTACTGCCTGATCAGGTTTCTGGGTGAGCTTATGAGGGAGGTCCCAGATGAGCCCCTATTTGTTGTACCTGGACTTGAGAAACCCTGAAGACCATCAGAGACAACGACCAATGCAAATAACAAAGGAGTCGTTTATTTGCAAGCTCGAGGTTGATCCTCCACTCACTTGGTAACCGGTGATGCTAAGAAGCCCCGAGCATAGAATAAGCACAGTTTTTTTTTTTATAGTATTGAACAAACAACTTTAAGGAAGTTTTACATGAGAAATTACAGGATTGGTTAACATTTTAAGCAAACTATGCTATACATATGTGATTGGCTACTATTATTATGGATGTGATATTGATGAGAATTGTCTGGCCACTGGGTCACCATGTCCTGCATGGCCACCCAGTGTTTGGTCAATACATCTGGAGAAAATTCCTGTGGCTTTCCCAAGGATCATTTATGTCTCAGTTGTCCAGGAATTGTTTTTCTTTTTGTGTCATTTCTTGGTCAAACCCATGATTATTTTAGTAATTCATACCTCACAAGATGGTTGTTAGCCTGTAATGGAGTTACTTGGGGCTTCATTGTACCTCTTTAAGCCTTAGGCTCTTCACATTTCATATTATTACTGTCTCTTCATACAAGCCTGGAATCACTATTTCAAAGTAACACAAATATAAAAACAAAAATAATCTGATACAACCATCACAAATCATAAATTATGTGAAAAAAATCCACAATATAAATAAATATACCTTAGAAAGAGTTAAAAACAATGGCAGAATAACAACAGAAAATTACCCTAGCTCTCTCTAATGAAACAGATATTGAGAGTCCTAGAAGATATTCCAATTCTAGAGGTTCACACCAAGTGAGCTATAATTGTATATAGATATAAAATTCAGAGGTAGATTTTATACTGTCTTCACAAGAAAACAGAAATCTATGAAAAGTTACCCAGCCAGGCAGGTGACTGCTGTGACTGTGTTTGCCAACATATTCAAAAGCACAACTACAGTTTGGAAACAAAGGGCCACATGGGAAATAAATCATGAACAGAGACAGTCACATCTAAACACAGACTCAATTCACCTTACCACTGGACAGTCCGAACTGTCATTGTAAACACAAGTATTAACATGACAATATCTCACCACAACTGATCTCTTCTCCTACACTTAATGGTCTAGACAAAACCCTAAATCCAGAAAAAGAAATCACAACAGAAGATCAAATCCACACCTGGCAAAAGACGGATTATTTATAAAAGATATAGAGTCAGAATAAATACAGATTTCTTAGCTGATATGGTAAAAAGGAGAGCCTGGCATGATGTATGACAAACATTAAAGGCAAACAACTACCAACCGTGAATACGGTCCCAAGCCAAACTATCCTTTTTATTAAAAGGATATATAAAAATATTTCATGACAAAGAAAACTTGAAACAATGTATCTCCACCAAATCAGCAGGATAGAAGTTAATCAAATATATCTTACATAGAGAAGATCAAGAAGAACAGCAACTAGTCACATAGAATACTCCCTACCAGAGAACAAGGTAAATATATTAAGAGTAGATGAGGCACAGCTCCTAACAACAGGTGCATAACACAGCAGGACTTATCAAATATTTCAAAGTCTTAACTCTCAATATCATTGGACTTAAATTTCCAAACAGAAGACATAGATTAGGTACTAGTATCAATAAACAAGATGCATCCCTCTAGTATCTACAAGAGACACATTTTATTGACAAAAACAAACACATACTCAAACTGAAAGGCTGGAAGGAAAAATTTCAAGCAAATGGACACCATAAACAGGCCACAGTAGAATTACTAACATAAGATAAAATAGAATTCAAATTAAAAATAGGAGGAAGTGACATTATATATTGATAAAAGCAACTCTCCATTAGGAGGATATAAAAAAGTCTAAACACCAATGCCCTGAATCCTGGAGCACCCCCACTTCATCAACCAAATACTACTTAACCTAAAAACACATCTCAACACATCATTGTTATCCTTGGAGAGGTCATCCAGGAAAAACTCAACCAAGAAACTGCAGGCCTAAATAACTACATTGACAGCTTAGCCCTAACAGACATCTACAGAATATACATTCAGCATCAATAGAAACATTCTTCTCAACAGCTCTTAGAAGAGTCTTCAAAATAGAACATATCCTATGTTACATAGAAATTCTATCCAAAATGAAAGAAAAATAAATTGACTTGCCAAATCATGTCAGAGCACAACAGAATAAACTTAGAATTAAACAGCTAAAGCAAAAAAAAATTCTCAAACACATGAAGACTGAACAACACATTACTGAATGACCAGTGGGGCACTGAATACATTATAATGAAAATCTGAAAGTTTCTGAAATTTAACAAATTGAACACACAAAATACCAATTCCTCTGGGACACAGTAAATGCAGTACACAGAGGAAAATGTATACCTCTGAGTGCCTACATCAAGCTCAAGTCTGTATTTTAATTATATACCTGAAACTTCTTGAAAAGAGGAACAATCCCAAACCCAAAGCAGTAGACAGAAACAAAAAAGAAGTAAATCAAAGACATGCACAGGTGGTGGCTCACGCCTGTAATCCTAGCTATTGAGGAGGCTGAGATCTGAGGATAGAGGGTCAAATCTAGCCCTGGCAGGAAAGTCCATGAGACTCTTATCTCCAATAAAACAATAGAAACCTGGAAGTGGCAGTGTGGCTCAAACGGTAATGCTCTCGCCTTGAGATGAAGAGCACAGGGACAGTGCCCAAGATCAGAGTTCAAGCCCTACGACCTACCAAAAAAATTAAATCAGAAATACCTATAGACAAAATAAAACATAAAAAGATCAACAAAACTGAGTTGGTTCTTTCAATAAATTAACAGAATTGACCTACCCTTACCGAATCTGACTAAGAATAGAATTTATATAGATAGAAAGATAAATAGAAAGCCCACAGATTGGGAGAAGATCGTTACTTGCTCTGCAACAGACAATGGCCTCATATCTCAAATATATTTAGAGTCCCAAAAGTTAACCCCCCCAAAAAAACAAATAATCAAAAACCAACAACCTTCTTAATAAGTGGGCTAAAGTTTGAAAGAGAGACCTCTCTGAAGAAGAAATATGAATAGCCAATATACACATGAAGAAATATGCAACACTTCTGGCCATAGAAATGCAAATCAAAGCAACATTGAGATTCCACCTCACCCCAGTTAGAATGACCAATATGAAGAAAATTAATAATAACAGATGCTAGGCTGGTGGGGATATGGGCAAAAAGGAACATTACTACACTATTGGTGGAAATGTAAACTTGCACAAATATTCCATAAAGAAGTGTACAGGTTTCTAAGAAGAGCTCCCCTATGACCCAGCAATCCCACTCCTGGTCATTTACCCAAAAGACCACAAACAAAGCCACACTAATGCTACTATCAAAACTATGTCCAATGTAGCATTATTTACCATAGCTAAGATATGAAACCAAAACAGATCCCCTCAGTAGATGAATAGGTCAAAAAATGTCCTATACACTCACAACAAAATTCTATGGTTCCTTTAGAAAGAATGGCATTGCCCCATTTGTAAGGAAAAGGAAAGACTTGGAAAACGTAATAAGTCAAAAGAGCCAGACACAAAAAATCATATGCTACATGTTTTCACTCATTTGGAAAAACTAGAATATACCTAGGATATTCTTAGAAAAGAGCACAATAGCTCAATAGCTATATGCATATCACCATAGAAAATGATGCTTATTGAAATGAGCTCCAAGAAATGGATACAAGATAATTGTATAGTGAACTGTTTTTGTTATTTCTATTTACTTTTTCCACTTTGGTTTATTCCCTGTAGTCACTGTTTTTGATTTCCATACCCTTTGTCTTATACATAAGTTAATCTGATTTGGGGAACGAAGGGAAATCACAGAAATGGTGGGAAAAAGATTAACCAAAGCCACAGTGATATACACTAGACGCTATGTTAGAAATGAACTTTATAACTTTGTGGGGATGGGATATCAAGGTTGGGGGTAATGTACTCATTACTTATTTTAATGAACCCCCCCTGTGTAACACCTTCATAATAAAAAACCCCTGAAAATACAATGAGAACTCACACAAATAGAGAAATTAGAGAAAAAATTAGGCATCACAACATAAATAAGCAAAATTGAGAATGTTATAAGAAAGTACTTTGAAAACTGTATGCCAGTCACCTGGAGAATTGTAGAGAAATTTATGCTTTCCTATACTCGAACTGAACCAGGAAGTAAACATAAGAAATAATGAAAATGAAATGTCAATAAACAATTTCCCATACCAGAAAAATCTAGGACTCAATGGATTTACCATGAAATTAAGGCCTGCAAAGAGCTTGGAATACTCAGATCAGATCTAACTCTTCAATGGAATAGAAAGGGAAATGAAATTATCAAACACATTCTATGAAGCTAGAATTAGACTCTTCCCCAAATCAGATAGGAACTCATCAAAGAAAGAGAACTATGAATTGAACTCTTGGTATGCATTGATACAGAACTTCTCAATAAAATTCTCACCAACCAATTTCAGCAACTAACAAAAAAATCGTATACTATAATCAAATAATATTCATTCTCGGATCCAATTGGATCCAATATACTTGTCAATAAACATTACATAAACCATCATCAGAAGCAGGGACAAGAACCACATTATCATTTATACATAGATGTAAAAACAGCTTTTAACAAACTCCAATACCCCTTTATGATTAAAGGTCTGAGAAGCTAGGAATGCATAGAATATTCCTCAATAAAATACAGAGTATGTATATGACAAATAGATAATAAACATGTACCTAATGGTGGAAGCATGAAGACATTAAAATCAGGAATGATAAAAGGATGTCCACTTTCTCTACTAATGTTCAATATAGTAGTGGAGTTCCTAGCAAGAGCAATAGGCAAGAGAAAAACATAACGGGGATCCAAATAGGGAAGAAGGAAAAGTATCCCTTTTTACAGATGAAATGATCCTGTATTTAAAGGACCCTAGAGCTTCCTCCCTCAAGTTAGTAAAGGTGATGCTAACCTTTAGCAACGTAGCAGGGAATAAAACCCACAAGAATCAGTAGTTGTTCTGTGTTACCAACAATGGGAAGATCCAGGCTGGAATCCAAAAAACAACCTCATATATATTACCTCAAAATCAAATCAAAACTAAACAGAAGAAAACAACAACGAAACTAGGAATTAATTAATTTAACTAAAAATGTGAAGGACCTCTACTGTAAAAACGTTAAAACTCTAAAATGGGTAATTGAAGGAGATTCAAGGAAATGTAAAGTCTTTCAATGCTCCTGGTTGGAAGAATTAACATTGTGAAAACTGCAATATTACCCCCAAACAATTGACAATGCAATACCCAGCAAAATCCCAACAATATTCTTCAATGCAGTAGGGAAAGCAATCAAAATTTCATATGAAATTACAAAATTACAGATGAAACAGAAAGCTTAGAAATGAACTCATGGGCCTAGAGTCATTTTACACACACAGGCACACAAAGACACACACACACACACACACACACACACACACACACACACACACACACACACACAATGGAATTCTATTCACCCATCAGAAGGGATGACTTTTCACTAGTCTTAAGGAAAATGAAAGGCTTGGGGAAATTATACTAAGAGAAAGGAATGCACACTCAGAGCAATATAGGTTTCATGGATTCTTTCATTTATGGTAGCTAGAAGGTGCCTAGAAATCTACAATAACAAGACAGATTCTACCTCGTCCCAGTTAGGAGGGCCATTATCAAGAAAATTGACAATAGTAAATGCTGAGGTGGATGTAGCCAAATGGGAACTCTATTACACTGTTAGTAGGAAATTGAACTTGTTCAACCAGTCTGGAATGCAGTATGAACTTTCCTCAAAAGACTAAATATAGAACTCCCTATTACCCAGTAATTCCACTCAGGGGCAGTATTCCAAAAAATAACAAAGAAGTTCACATTAAAACTACCAGCATAACCATGTTCAAGGCCCAGACCCAGAGTTCAAGACTGGAAAAAAGTTACATTGCTGGTATTTGTTTCCCCAAATATGAATCTTTTGACATAAGATTCCAAATCATTCTATTTGTAACAGCTACGATAGGACTTAAATGTAGTTGGTGATAAAATGGCTTCTTTATTGAATGTTAGGAAAAGCTGTAAGCAGTCCAAGAAATGGGAGATTATTTTGTTGTTGTTGTTGGTTGAGGGGCTTGATGTCTGGGCTTGGGCACTGGCCCTGAGCTCTTCAGCTCAAGGTAAGGGCTTTTTATCTTGAGCCACAGGGCCTGTTCTGGTTTTCTGGTGGTTAATTGGAGATAAGAGGCTCAGGGGCTTTCCTGCCCAGGCTGGCTTTGAACGGCAGTCCTCAGATCTCAGCTTCCTGAGTAGCTAGGATTACAACTATGAGCCTCTGGTAGCAAGCTAAAAATGGGGGGTTTTTATAAAAGAAAATCCTCCTCTTCACCTGTGTCTAAATATCAGATATCACTATTAGGACACGGCACCCTCAACTCATTTCATCAGACATTTGTAAATTTTCTCTTTTCCTTCATGTGGGAACACTGCAGTCAATATCAATTCAGCTGTGGGACTGGATCAATTGTATGTTAATTGCTAAGATGTAAATCAAGAACTGTTACATTAAAACAAATAAAACCCTCATTTGGAATAATTGTTTTCTCTTTTTATTACATATCTGTGTTTGATTACTTCCTACTGTGATATTGGACCTCCTAACAGAGTGATGACATTTTCTTTCTCTTCAGCAATTGGCCTTCTCCCACATGTGGTCAAATATTTAAGAATTCAAAGATTTCCATTGATAATTCATTCAGCTGATCTCTAAGAAAATGTTTATTTCTGGAATTGGTCTTATGTCTTGTTCTTACATGCACAAGTATTCTATGATTTATTTGTTCTACAAGGAATTCTATTATCCAATCTTTGTGTGATCAATTTTAGTCTCTCTGATCAGTCTTTCTGACACTCTCTCGGGAATCTCATTTCAGTCTGCCTCATAAAAAATATATTAATTATTAGCTAACTGACTCTCAGCTTCTCTTTTTTGCCTGACTTCATGTAGGCTGTGATAGCAGCCCTGACTGGCTGTACTTACTGGAGTTTTCTGTTTGTTTGTGTGTTTTTTAGAGATCTAGGATTACTATTCAAGGTAGTAAATTCTCTGGGCCCGAGGGATCCCCTGGCCTAGAGTCAATGGCTTTTTTCCTAAAGATACAAAAACAACTGACTAAATTCCTGTTTTAATTGTCTCAAAATGAGGCAATCTGGATCTTTGCAAAGCCATCAATGAGCCTCTGTAACCACTTACAGAAATAGTCTATCAAGATGGCTTTTCAAGGTTGACTGTGAAAAATGTTCATTTCCAAGTGACCACCATAAAACAGATCACATCACTGGGAACGGACTTTTCTATGGAAGGTTGGCCTTTCTTCCTTGTTTTACGATAAATAAAAACATAATATTCTGTAGTTTGGGCCATCCTGCAGCACATTTTCCCAAGAATATTCTCTATTGTAAAAGAGGACCAATTATCAAAATAAAGGTGAAAATACTTGTCTACTACAGACTGATTTATCTGGCTTATATCTATTGTTATTTTCATTACTTCAAACACATGGATAATTTATATTGCAATTAGACAAGTGGCAAAAGATTAATGGAATAAACATTTAGTTTACTTTCATATATCCAATATAATACACTTAACCCCTTATGTAATATTCATTCCAAGAATAGAAGCAACGTCAGGAATATAAAATGAACCTCAAGATGTGTAATCTGGCACATATACACCATCATCTACTCAAAAATTCAGTCTCTCTATAAATATGTATTTGGTACAAAATAATAAAAATTTAACTAATGAATATAACTTTTAAGAATCATCTGAAATGCTACTCATGTATCTAATTGCATATAACTGTGTAGATGTCACCTAGAAAGGAATTTAACATGAATGAAGAAATTAAATTTCCACAATTTAAGCTAGATGAGAGGAGTCATACCCTCATGTACTGTGTGGTGTGTTACCACAGTGCTGAACTCTTCCACCTAATACCAAGAGTCATGTGTAATAATTTATTATTTGATGTCAAGATGAGTGATAAGTGTAGAATACACTTTGAATTATTCCATTAATTCACATAAATGAAACAGTAATGATATATTATTTTTTAAATTCTAATTCTTGTCAATTTTACAATTCATGAAATGTATTATTAAAATTAGTTTCAATTTCTTCTTTTGTAAATTTTAAATTATATATTAAATTCAAATTTAATTTATATATTAAATTTAAATTATATATTAAATATTTAATATTAAGAAACCTGTTATTAAAATGATCTACTATTAAACTGTGATTTGAATTATAGTTCTAACAAATTGTGATGTAAAAAACTTTTTTTGGGGGTCGGGTTGTGGGGCCTGAACTCTGTGAATGGACGCTGTCCCTCAGCTCTTCAGTTCAAGGCTAGTGCTCTACCACTTGAGCCACAGCGCCACTTCTGGCTTTTTTCTTTCTGCTTATGTGGTGCTGAGGAATCAAACCCAGGGCCTCATGCATGCAAGGCAAGCGCTCTTTACTGAGCCACCTTCCCAGCCCTGATGTAAAAAACTTTTAATAGAATTGTACGTAATAATTTTTAAACTTACCAGCCTGTTATTTGTTTTCTAATTGTTTCATTTCTTATTCTTGGTCCAAGTCATCTCCTCACCTTAGTTGTTTAGTTTTCTATTTTATCTCTATTCGTTTGCTGATTGTGCATTTTATTTTCCCTTTGTAGTGACTGACATGAGGCTGAAAATCTGTATGCTAGTTTATTACTTCCTATGTTAAAGTCAAACTACTGCTCCCAACAGCTGTTCTAATCTTCTTTGTATACTATTGTATTTCCCCCACTCGCATCTCCTGTATTGCTGCTCTCAAGTATTTTATTTCATTTTTTATTTAAATTGTATTGTCAAGGTAATGTACAGAGGGTTTATAGTTACATAAGTAAGGTAATGAATTCATTTATTTTATAACTTTTTACCTTTCCCCCATTTTTCTCCCTCGTACCTCCCAACATTCCCCCCAAGATTATTTCCAACAAATTGTCTCGTGATTTTCACTTTTGCATAGGTTCCCCCTTTGTCCTTTGTCTCACCATTTTGTTTTTTCTCTTACCCTTCCCTAGTTCCCTAGTTGTGATAACCTGAGTATCAAAATCAAATACAGTGACTAGAGGGGATAAACCATATGTGGGGAAAACACAAAAGGATGAAAAGTACATAGTACATTAGGAACAACAACAAAGAACATGTCTTGGAGTTCATTTCACTTGGAATCACCTTTTATGGTCATATGTACATAGCTATTGAGTTATTCTGGTCATCTACTAAGATTATCCTTGATGTGCACAATAATGCTCCCCTATTATTCAGTAAACCCACTTCTGGGCATTTAACCATGTGACCACAAACAAGGCCACAATGAAGCTACCAGCACAATTATGTTTTTACAGTATTATTTACCATAGCTAAGGTATGGAATTAAGCCAGATGCCCCTCAGTAGATGAATAGATATAGAAAATGTCACACAGACACACAGACATACACACATACACATACATGGAATACTATGCTTCCATCAGAAACAATGATACCACCTCATCCGTAAGGAAATGAAAGATCTTGAAAAAACATCATACTAAGTGAAGTAAGCCAGACTTAAAGGAACATAGCTCCCCAGGTTTTCCTTATTTGTAATAATTAGGTTACATCAAGGAAAATCTCATGTATTTTAATTTGAAATTTTGTTCTATGTTAAACATACAACATTATTACTATATTGTTTGTTATTCTTTCTTTTTTTGAGGAGGGCTACTATTTATTTAACCATTAAAATGAAGTTTGTAGCCACTGTATAAGGTTTAATACAATGTATCTTCTTAATAAATTTTTATTGTGAAAATACCGTATGGAGGACTTACAATTACATGGCAAGGTAATGAGTATATTTCTTATCAAAAGTTGTTGCCTCCAACTTTTTTTCCCCTAACCATCAATTCCTATCCCTCCTGCCAACTCTTGTGCAAAGGTTGTAAAGTTCGATTTTAGACTTAAAGTCCTGTACATCTCATTGTTGCAATGAGTCCACCTATTTAAACAATTTTTTTTTGCTTCACTTACACAAATTATACCTACATCAAATTCAGTGAAAGCAGGGGTTATACCATGGGGGAGGGACACACAAAGCAACAAAGAAATAACTTTTAAATATGTTAGAAACGATAGCAAGAAAGAAAAAAAAAGAGTCCTTATCTTGAGGTTCATTTCACCCAACATCAACTTATCTGACCGTTATATCTTGTCTCAGACATATACTAGTTATTGTACATAAGGGAAACCATGGGACGTATGTTTCTTTGCGCCTGGCTTACTTCACTTAATATAATTTTTTCCAAGTCTTTCCATTTCCGGACAAATGGGGCAAAAGGCAGATATACTTAAAGAATTATGTTCAGCTTATCCATTACTGAAGGAAGAACAATTAAAATAGCAATCCCCATTAGGAAGAAGAACTCCTGTTTACTTATCTTCATTCCTGTGTAAGCCAGTGTTGCCCCCTGTATCCTCATGTTGTACATTACAACTTTATACTTGATCATCAAGTATATCTACTGTCTTCTACATTGTGACCTAAATGCCCCAGGAATTCCACTTCGCTTTACTTTTTAAAAAAAATTTCTCTCTAGTGAAGATGTTCTCCGAATCTGAGGGTTTTCTATTGATCTTGCTAGCTATGTCCTTTGCCATGCAGAAGCTCTGCAATTTCATGCAATCCCATTTGTCCAACGTTTCTTTGATTTGTTGTGTTTCTGGGTCTCTATTAAGAAAATCTGGACTATTCCAAGGAGACCCAAGGTTTCTTCTATTCCATCTTGTAATGTTTTTAGAGTGTCGGCTTTGACTCAGAGGTCTTTGAAGCATTTGGAGTTGATTCTGGTGTAGAGTGATATCTAAGGATCTAGCTTTAATTTTCTACAAGTATTTAACCAATTTTGCCAGCACCATTTTCTGAAGAGGCTGTCATTCTCTATTCAATGTTTTTTAGCTCCTTTATTGATGACTAGACATACAACAGAGAAGTGACTCATATCTAAAATATACCTGGAACTCAAAAAATTAAATCCATCAAAAACAAATCTTCAAAGAAACAATGCCCAATAAGTAAGTGGGCTAAAGACTTGAAGAGAAACTTCTCTGAAGAGGAAAGAAGCAGAGCCAATAGACACAGAAAGAAATGCTCAACCTCCCTAGCCATAAAAGAAATGCAAATCAAAACAACAATGACATACCACCTCATCCCAGTTAGAATGGCTATAATGAAGAACTCTAATAACAACAGATGCTGGAAGGGATGTGGACAGAAGGGAACCTTACTGCATTGGGAGTGTAAACTTGCTCAACCACTTTGGAAAGCAGTATGGAGGTTCCTCCAAAGACTCAACAAAGAGTTCCCCTATCACCCAGCAATCTGATTTTTGGGTATCTACCTAAATGATCACAAACAAGACCACACTAAAGCTACCAGCACGACTATGTTTATTGCAGCATTATGTACCATAGCTAAGATGCCCCTCAAGTGAGGAATGGATCAAGTAAATGGGGTATATATACACAATAGAATTCTATGCCTCCCTCAGAAAGAATGACATTGCCCCATTTGTTAGGAAGTGGAAAGACTTGGAAAAAATTATATTAAGTGAAGTAAGCCAGGCCCAAGGAAACATAGGTCCCATGGTTTCCTTCATTTGCAATAACTAGTATATGTCAGAGTCAAGCAGAAAAGGTCAGATAAGTTGATGTTAGGGAAATGAACCCTAAGATATGTATTCAAATGTTTATTTCTTTCATGCAATTGTATCTAAAGTATTTATAAGATTTTTTTTGTTGCTTTGTAGGTCCCTTCCCCATGGTATAACCCCCACTTTCATGGTATTTTATGTTGGTATAATTTGTGGATGGTAAGACAAAAAAAAATCATTTAAATACGGTTACAGGTGGACCCATTGCAACAATGAGATGTAAAAGTCATTATTTTGAAAATGAACTTTACAACTTTGGGGGAGGAGGAGGATTGGGTGAGCGGGAGGATGGGAAGGAATGGGAATGGGAAACAAAGATGGAGGCTACAATGCTGGATAAGAATGAAGGGTTAAAGTAACACCATTTTTGAGGCAGTGACTATTTGTTTCTTGTTTATCTCAGCTAGCAGAGCAACACATGGTGGTAATCCAAACACCTGGTTGTTTGCCTTCATAAGCCCTGCAAATCTTTAGCTCAGGGCTCTCCTCCTAGGCTCCACTGTGTGAGAGTGTAGGATGAGGCCTGAGCTGCAGCCCGTCTAAATAAAACTTTGCTTTTGCATTTCGGAACGTCTAACTCTAGTTGGTCTTCTTTGTGGGGGTCCTGCAAAATGGTCACTACATGTTAGTGAGGGCTCGTCCAGGATACCTCAAGAGACAGACCCACGAGACCTCAGACTCCGAAGGTAAAAAGTGCTGTCAAATTGTCTTGTCCTGTCATTACTCTCTTTATGTGTTTTACTTTCATTTTTGTTTGTGAGGACGGCCACTCCAATTCGTATTGTGTAAAGGGTTGTCATAGCGGACGCACTTGCATGACAACCCTGGAGGAACTGGGAGACATCCCAGATCCTCTTGTGAGGGGGATGGTCCTTGGATCCCTGCTATGAAAATTGTGGTGCCTAGTTTGGTTTGGTGTTGGGCCAGAACTGACCAAGAGGGCCTCCTAACTGAGTCCTAACTCACTCACTGTGGGTCTGCTCCTTCTGCTTCCCTATTACAGGGGTCAGCGGACCAATTCAGGAGATCTCCACTTTGTAAACTTATTTTTTAACTGTCAGGGCTGTGTATGTTTTGTTTGTACTGTTTATTGTTTTTTGGACTGTACGACTAATGGGACGGGAAATCATGGGCAACACTCCATTTAACCCCCTAGACTTACAAAAAGAAAAAAAACTAAGAAAGGGGAAAAGATATTGTACCCTTCGGTTTTTCAGGGAGATAACGTGGAAAAAAATATTTCCTACCTCATACGCAGCTTCCCAGGTTCCTTTTGCAGAGCCTGAGGATCATCAAGAGGAGGAGGTAGCTATAGAACCAGCAGCCGAACCCTCGGCACCTGCCCTTAAGGTTTCTGAGGGGCCAGTCACTAGAGGAAGCCATGGGATCAGCCCCTCTCTCCCTTCTAATGCAGCTGTTTTTTTCCTTAAGCACAGTAGGTCCTGTGGATGCAAATTGTCAACAGCAATTCTAATATTGGCCATTTTCTACCAGTGATCTATACAATTGGCACACCCAAAATGCCTCCTTTTCTGAGAAACCCCAGGATTTAATTCGTTTGCTTGAAACCATTCTCATTACTCATCACCCACTTGAGATGATTTCAGTCAGCTTTTACAGGTCCTTTTTACCACCGAAGGGAGAGACCATATCTGAGAGGTGGCCCGGAAACAAATCCCTGGCCACACAGGAGCGCCCATCACAGATCCTGACATGATCGCTGCCTATTTTCCTGAGATCTGACCAACATGGGACTACAATATGGTTGAAGGTAGGGAGCGACTCCTCATCTATCACCAGGCTTTGTTTGTAGGTCTCAAGGTGGTGGCTCACCGACCAACTAATATGGCCAGAGTTTATGATGTTAGACAGGGAGGAAGTGAAAGTCCGGCAGGTTATCTTGAGCAGCTCATGGAAGCTTTTAGTCAATATACCCCGTATGATCTTGAGACCCAGGAGTCAGCTCAAATGATTATGTTTTCCTATATAAATCAATCTGCATCAGACATAAAGCAAATTTGCAGGCTCTAGAAAGACTTGGTGAAAAGTCTATTAGGGATCTAATAGCCGTGGTGGAAAAGGTTTACAGTAAGATAGAGACAGAGGAGCAAAGAAAGGAAAGGAAGGGCAAAGAACGTGAAATTGAGCATGAAAAGAGAGACCAGGCCAAGGAAAAGAGGCCAGACTTGTTGGACTTGTCACTCTCACACGCCGTGCATACCTGGTTCACAGATGGCAGCAGTTCCATTCGAGATGGAAAAAGGTATGTGGGCGCAGGAGTCACCATGGACACTGAGATAGTGTAGGCTGAAGCACTCCCCCAGGGAACATCTGCACAAAGAGCAGAACTAGTGGCACTAACAAAAGCCCTATGGATGGGGAAAGGGATGGGATTAAACATTTACATGGACAGTCGGTACGCTTTTGCTACCATGCATGTCCAGGGAGCCATTTACCAAGAGAGGGGTCTGCTGACAGCTGAAGGAAAGGCTATTAAAAACAAACAAGAAATTTTAAGCCTTGTCCAGGCCTTATGGGAACCAGCAAATATTGCCATTATGCACTGCCTTGGCCATCAAAAGGGAACTGATTCAACAACCAAAGGAAATAACTTGTACAATCAGGCATCTAATGAGGCGGCCCTGCATCCCAGAGGGGGAGTACTTACTCTAGTAGATGCAGGGCCTTGAGCTTTGCCTCCTGAGCCTCAGTACTCCCAAGAAAACTTGGAGTGGATAAAGAAAATTCCCATGGCCTATAAACCCCCAGGCAGAGAAGAAAATAAAGACTGGTGTAGAACTGGTGAGGGGAAACTTATCTTGTCACAAAGATTGGGCAAGGGGATTCTTAAGAGAATGCATCAGGCCTCTCACATGGGAACCCAAAGAATGCAGGACTTGCTCCAACACTCAGAAGTAAAAATTAAGCAAGGAAATCAACTCAATGAGGACATTGTTAAAAATTATAAAGCCTGTCAGCTCACCAATGCCCCCAATCAACCGGTTAAAAAAGGAGCTTGCCTCCGTGGAGATAGGCCAGATGTGTATTGGGAATTAGACTTCACAGAAATTTAAAGTGGAAAAGTTGGAAATAAATATTTGCTAGTTTTTGTAGACACCTTTTCAGGATGGGTTGAAGCGTACCCAACAAAGCATGAGATCGTGAACTTCGCGGCTAAGAAGATCCTGGAAGAAATCCTACCCATATATGGCTTCCCATCCACCATCAGGTCGGAAAATGGACCGGCCTTGGTCTCAAAAGTAAGTCAGGGGATAGCTGTGGCAATGGGGACAGATTGGAAATTGCACCGTGCTTATAGACTCCAGAGTTCAGGGCATGTAGAAAGAATGAATCAGTCTCTAAAAGAGACCTTAACTAAATTGGCTTTGGAGACTGGCACAGACTGGGTATCACTCCATCTTTTTGACCTGTTTAGAATAAGAAATTCACCCTATCACTTTGGGTGTACTCCTTTTAAAATAATGTATGGACATCCTCCACCTATTATCCCTAGCCTTCAGACTGGATTGCTTTCTCATTTGAGTGACACTGAATTTCTATGTAAACTTGACTATCTATAGCTTGTCCACAAAAGTGGGTGGCCCCAGCTTAGAACATTATATGATTCTGCTTCTATTCCTACCCCCCATTTGTTTAAACCAGGGGACTGTGTGTTTGTTCGAAGGTACAACTTGAGATTTTTGGAACCACAGTAGAAGGGACCTTACATGGTACCTCTGGCTATACCCACTGCCCTTAAGGTAGACAGCATTGCTACTTAGATCCACTGCACCCATGAAAGACTGGGTGAACCCATTGCCATGGATGACCATGGGGAAACATGGGAAGACTCTAAGCATCCTACCCAACCACTCCATATATAACTCAAGAAAAGCAAAATGGACTGATTGTTATTGGTATTGTTTCAATTATCATTTGCAGAACTCCCGGGAGGTGCTCAGTACAACAAGGGGAACTTTGTGCTGTCCTAGGAGAAGAGTGTTGTTTTCACATTGACCATTCAGGAATAGCAAAAGACAACATGAGTATGGTCATAGACGAACTAGTCAAGATCGAGAGCTGTTGGAGTGAAGTTTGGGGCCGGAGCCACAATATTGTGTCTCAGGACCATAAGTCAAGGGGGGAGGAAGCGTTAAAGTAACTCCATTTTTGAGGCAGTGATCATTAGTTGCTTGTTTATCTCAGCTAGCAGAGAACTCTTGGTGGTAATCCAAACACCTGGTTGTTTGCCTTTATAAGCCCTGCAAATCTTTATTTATCTCAGGGCTCTCCACCTAGGCTCCAGTGTGTGGGAGTGTAGGACGAGGCCCAAGCTGCAGCCATTCTAAATAAAACCTTGATTTTGCTTTTCAGAACGTCTGACTCTTGTTGGTCTTCTTTGTGGGGGTCAAGCAACGTGGGCACTACAAGAAATGTACTCATTATGTTGTCCATGTAATTGTAACCCCTTTGTATTGTATTTTCACAATAAAAAAATTCTTGGGAACAAAAAAATCATTTCTCTCTAAATCGTTGAGGTTGGTGTGTGTGTGTGTGTGTGTGTGTGTGTGTGTGTGTGTGTGTGTGTGTGTGTGTGTGTGTGTGTGTGTGTATGTGTGGTTTTACAAAGATCAGAAGACATTTTTTTTCATTTAAAATACATCTTTCAGGTTATTGTAAATAGTGGCTACTGGGAAAAGACTCTTGCTATATTAAAGATGAAACAAAAATATATTGTGCATGCAACACAGTGCTTTATTAGTCTGTAGTTCAACCCTTAACTTCGATTTATATCTTGGCCGTTATTGTGAATAATGTGAATAGCAATGAACTATAGATATATTTATCAGTTACCGAAAGAGAAATAAACACATGATCGGTGGGTCAGATGATATTTCAACTTTACATTTCTCTAGAAAACCGCATACTACTTTCTACAACGAGAATATTAACCTGTATTTTGACTAAGAGTGTAGAAAATTTCTTCTTTTTGCTTATGTGGTGCTTAGGAATCAAACCCAGGGCCTCAGGCATGCAAGGCAAGCAGTCTACCACTGAGCCACCTTTCCAGCCCTAGAAAATTTCTTTTATCCACATTCTCACCAACATTATTACCTTTTTTTTAAGGGCAGGTTTGTACTATGTGCAGTAACCCAGACTGGCCTTAGAATAAAATCCTATTATTCCAACCTGCTAAATGTTTGGAATTACAAGCCTTTACCACCACACCAGGTTCCTTTGATTTTTTGGATAAGTGTTATAATAGTTATGAAGTAGTATCATAGTAATTTTGAATTGCATTTCTCGAATGACTTCTGTTCCAAAAGCATTAAGCCAACATAGAAGTTGTGTTAAACACGACTTTGTAAACCCACTGGCTACTTTCATGGCTATTTGGAAAACAGGTCTATTCCGAACTTTTGTCCAATTTTAATCATTTCTGTTTTTTAATGTGAAAATACTGTACAGAGGGGTTACAATTGCATGCGAAAGATAAGTACATTCCTTACCAAGCATTGTAGCCTCCTCCTTTGTTTCCCATTCCCATCCCTTCCCATCCTCCCCGTGCCGCCCAGCCAATCTTCCTCCCCCTCTTCTCCCCTCATCAAAGTTTAAAGTTAGTTTTTCAACACAATAACTTGTAACTCTCATTGTTTCAATGGGTCCACCTGTATTCCTATTTAAACGATTTTTTTCTTCCTTCCCCTCCACAAATTATACCAACATCAAATACAATGAAAGCAGGGGTTATACCGTGGAGGAGGGACATAGAAAGCAAAAAAAAAAATCTTATATATACTTTAGGAACAATTGCATGAAACAAAAAAAAACATTTGAATACATATCTTAGGGTTCATTTCCCTAACATCACCTGATCTGACCTTTTCTGCATGACTTAGACATATACTAGTTATTGCTAATAAGGGAAACCATGGGACCTATGTTTTTTGGGGCCTGGCTTACTTCACTTAAAATAATTTTTTTCCAAGTCTTTCCAATTCCTAACAAATGGGGCAATATCCTTCCTTCTGATGGACGCATAAAATTCCATTGTGTATATATACCATATTTTCTTGATCCATTCATCAGTGGAGGGGCATCTGGTTTGGTTCCATATCTTTGCTAAGGTAAATAATTCGACAATAAACATAGTCGTGCTGGTAGTCTTGTTTGGGGTCATTTGAGTAAATGCCCAAAAGTAGGAATGCTGGGTCATAGGGGAGCTCTATGTGGAGCCTTTGGAGGAATCTCTATACTGCTTTTGAAAGTGGTTGAACAAATTTACACTCCCAACAACAATGCAGTAAGCTTTCCTTCTGTCCACATCCCCTCCAGCATCTGTTGCTATTAGAGTTCTTGATTATCGCCATTCTAACTGGGATGAGGTGGTATCACAATGTTGTTTTGATTTGCATTTCTTTTATGGCTAGGGAGGTTGAGCATTTCTTCATGTGTCTATTGGCCATGCTTCTTTCCTCTTCAGAGAAGTCTCTCCTTTTCTTTAGCCCACTTACTTATTGGGCTGTTGTTACTTTGAAGATTTGTTCTTGGGGAATTTATTTTTTTTGAGTTGCAGGTATATTTTAGATATGAGACCCTTGTCTGTTGTATGGCTAGTGAAGATCTTCTCCCAATCAGTCGGCTTTCGATTGATGTTGCTAGCTATGTCCTTTGCCATGCACAACCCCTACAATTTCATGCAATCCCACTCATCCAACCTTTCTTGATTTGTTGTGTTTCTGGGTCTCTATTAAGAAAACTTAGGCCTCTGCCAAGGAGACCTAAGGTTTCTCCTATTCCATTCTGTAATGTTTTCAGAATATCTGCTTTGACTCCAAGGTCTTTCATCCATTTGGAGTTGATTCTGGTGCATAGTGATATCTAACGATCTACCCTTAGTTCTCTTCAAGTAGTTAACCAATTTTGCCAGCACCATTTACAGAAAAGGCTGTCTTTCGTCCATTCTATATTTCAGCTCCCTTATTGAAAATTAGATGGCTATAGGTCTGTAGGTTCATTTCTGGGTTTTCAATTCTATTCCATTGGTCCTGAGGTCTGTTCTTGTGCCAGTTCCAAGCTGTTTTGATTATTATGCTTTGTAGTAGAGTTTGAAATTTGGTATTGACATTCCTCTAGCCCTGCGCTTTCTGTTAGGGATCATTTTCACTATTGGCATCTTTTATTGTTTCATATGACATTTTTGATTGCCGCTTCTATTTTCTTGAAGAAGGAGATTGGAATATTGATAAATATCGCATTGAATTTGTAGATAGTCTTGGGAAGTATTGCCATTTTCACGATGTTGATCTTTCCAATGCAAGACCATGGGAGTTTTTACCACTTTCTAAGTTCTGTTTTGATTTCCTTTTTCAGGTTTTTAAATTTTTCATCATAGACGTCCTTCACTTTTTGGTTAATTTAATTCCTAGTCATTTTTTTGGAGGCCTATTATGAATGGAATTGCTTTCCTAATTTCAGCCACTCTTTTCTTATTGTTGGTAAACAGAAAAGCCATTGATTGTTGAGGGTTAATTTTATACCTTGCTACTTTGCCAAAGTTTTGTATCAACTTGAGAAATTTGGGAGTGGAGTCTGTGAGATTCTTTAAGTACAATAACATATCATTTGCAAAGAGGGAGAGTTTTACTTTTTCATTCCCTATTTGGATCCCCTTTATGTTTGTATCTTATGATTGTAGCTAGGCATTCTAATACTAGATTGAAGATAAGTGGAGATAGTGAATATCCTTGTCTCATTCTTGAGTTAAGAGGGAATGGCTTCAGTTTTTCACAAGTAAGTATAATGCTCGCTGTAGGTTTGTTATATACAGCCT
>NW_027203574.1:0-68129 GCF_024711535.1 Dipodomys merriami
CACCCTCACCCTAACTCTAAACCTAACCCTAACCCTCATCCTCACAGTACCCCTTACCATAAACCTCACCCTAACCCTAAACTTAACCCGAAAACTAATTCTCACCCTAACCCTAAGCCTAACCCTCACCCTAACCCTAACCCTCGCCCTCATCCTCACCCTCAGCCTAACCCTAAGCCTAAGCCTAACCCTAACCCTCACACTCACCCTAACACTAACCCTAATCCAAACCCTCACCCAATCCCTAACCCTAACCCTAAACCTCACCCAAACGCTAACCCTAACCCTCACCCTCACCTTTGCCCTCAACATAACCCTAAGCCTAACCCTAACCCTAACCCTCACACTCACCCTAACACTAACCCTAATCCTAATCCTAACCCTAACCCTAACCCTCACACTCACCCTAACACTCACCTTAAGCCTAACCATAAAATTAATCCTAACCCTAACCCTAACACTAAACCTCACCGTAACACTAAATCTAACCATCCCCCTAAGCCTAAACCTCACACTAATACTAATCCTAAACCTTAACCTCACCCTAGCCCTCACCCTAACCCTAACCCTCAACCTTACCCAAGACCTCACACTAACCCTAACACTAATCCTCAATCTAACCCTCACCCTCACCCTAACCCTAACACTATCAATCACCCTAACCCTAACCCTCACCCTTACCGTAAACCTCACACTCAGCCTAACCATCACCTTTACTCTTACCATCATGCCAACCCTAACACTCACCCTAACCCTAACCCTGACCCTAACCCTAACTCTACCCCTAAACTTCACCCTCAACCTAACCCTAACTCTAACACTAACCCTAACACTAAAACTCACCCTAACACTAACCCTAACCCTCCGCCTCAACCTCATGCTCAGCCTAACCCTAAGCCTAAGCCTAACCCTTACCCTAACCCTCACCCTCACCCTAACCCTAATCCTAACCCTAACCCTCATCCTAACTCTCACTCTAACCCTAAACCTAACCATAACCCTAACCCTAATCCTCACCCACACCCTCACCCTCAGCCTAACCCTAAGCCTAAGCCTAAGCCTAACCCTAACCCTAACACTCACCCTCACCTTAAAACTAATCCTAACCCTAACCCTAACCCTAAACCTCAACCTAACCCTCACCCTAACCTTAAACCTAACACCAACCCTAACATTAACCCTCCAAGTAACCCTAAATCTAACCCTAAACCTCACCGTCATCCTAAACCTAATCCTACCCTAACCCTAAACCACACCCTAAACCTAACCGTATCCCTCACCCTCACCCTCACCCTCACCCTCACCATAACTCTAATCCTAACCCTAACTATAATACTAATCCTAAATTTAAACGTAACCCTAACCCTAATCCTACAATTCACCCTCACTCTATTCCTAACCCTAACCCTCACCCTCAACCTAACCCTAACCCTCAAACTCACTGAAACCCTAACCCTCATCCTAACCCTCACCCTAACCCTAACCCTAATTCTAAACCTAACCCTAACACTAACCCTAACACTCACCCTCAACGTAGCCCTCACCCCAACCCTAATCCTAATCCTAACCCTCACCCTC
Source organism: Dipodomys merriami (assembly GCF_024711535.1). Classification (NCBI taxonomy): domain Eukaryota; kingdom Metazoa; phylum Chordata; class Mammalia; order Rodentia; family Heteromyidae; genus Dipodomys; species Dipodomys merriami. The sequence goes on from NW_027203574.1 coordinate 1,579, forward strand.
ACACTCACCTGCACATTCACCCTCACCATAACTCTAAATTTAACCCTAATGCTAACCCTAAACCTAACCCTAATCCTAACACTAACCATAACCCTCACACTAACCCTCCCCCTAAACCTATATTTAACCCTAAACCTCACCCTCACACTCACCCTAACCCTAACCCTAATCCCCACCCTAAACGTAACCCTAACCCTCACCCTCAACCTCAAGGGAATTCTAACCCTAAAACTAACAATAACATTAACCTTATCCCTAATCCTCACCCCCACCCTCATCCTCAGCCTAACCCTAAGTCTAAGCCTAACCCTCACCCTAACCTTCACACTCACCCTAATCCTAAACCTAATCCCAAACCTAAGCCTATCCCTAAATCTCATCCTAAATCTAACCCTATCACGAACCATAACTCTCACCCTCACCCTCAACCTCACAGTAACTATAACCTTAACCCTAACAATAAGACTAACACTCTACCATGACCATAACCATAACCATAACCCTCACCGTTAGCCTCACCCTCACCACAAACAACACTAACCATAACACTAAAAATAACCCTAACCCTAACCCTAACCCTAATCCTCACCCCCACCATCACCCTCAGCCTTACCCTATCACTAACCCGAAACCTAACCCTAACCCTCACTGTAACCCTAACCCTAAACCTAACCCTAACCCTAACCCTAAACCAAACCCTAAACCTAACACTAAACCTAACCCTAATCCTCACCCTCACACTCACTCTAACCCAATCCCTAACCCTAACCCTCACCTAACCCTAAGACTAATCCTAACCCTAACCCTAACACTCACACTCACTCACCCTAACCCAAATCCTAAACTTTACCCTATCCTTAACCCTAAACCTCACCCTAACCCTCACCCTAGCCCTCACCCTAAACCTAATCCTAACCCTCACCCTAACAATAAACCTAACCATCACCCTAAACCTTACACTCACCCTCAACCTCATGCTCATCCTAACCCTAAGCTTAAGCTTAAACCTTATCCTAACCCTCACCCTCACCCTAGCCCTCACCCTAACCCTAATCCGAAACCTAACCCTCACCCTAACCCTAACCATCACCATAACCCTAACCCTAATCCTCACCCCTACACTCACCCTCAGTCTAACCCTAAGCCTAACCCTAAGCCTAACCCTAACCCTAAACCTCTCCCTAACCCTAACCCTCACCCTCAACCTCAACCTCACCATAACTCTAACCCTAACCCTAACAATAAGAATAATCTTAACCCTAACCATAACCAGAACCCTCACTGTCAGCCTCACCCTCATCACAAACTTAAGACTAACCACAACAGTAACAATAATCCTAACCCTAACCCTAACCATAATCCTCACCCCCACAATCACCCTCAGCCTAACCCTAACACTAATCTTAATCCTAGCCCTAACCCTCACCTTAACACTAACACTAACACTAACCCTAAACCAAACCGTAACCTAAACCTAAACCTAACCCTAATCCTCAGCCTCAACCTCACATTAACCCTAAACCTAACCCTATCCTTAACCCTAACCCACACCCTAACCCTCACCCTAACCCTAACCTCACCCTCACCTTCCCCCTCAGCCTAACCCAAAGACTAAGCCTTACCCTAAACCTAACCCCCACACTCAAGCTAACCCTTACACTAATCCTAATCCTAACCCTCAGCCTAACCCTCACCCTCACCCTCAACCTAACCCTAACACTAACCCTAACCCTAAACCTCACCCTAACCCTCCCCCTAACCCTAACTCTAACCCCAAAACTCACCCTCACCTAACCCTAACCCTAACCCTAATCCTAAACCTCACCCTAACCCTAACCCTCACCCTCAACCTCAACCTCAACCTCACCATAATTCTAACCCTAACCCTAACAATAAGAATAATCTTAACCCTAACGATAACCAGAACCCTCACTGTCAGCCTCACCCTCATCACAAACTTAACACTAACCATAACAGTAACAATAATCCTAACCCTAACCCTAACCCTAATCCTCACCCCCACACTCACCCTCAGCCTAACCCTAACACTAACCTTAATCCTAATCCTAACCCTCACCTTAACACTAACCCTAACACTAACACTAACACTAACCCTAAACCAAACCCTAAACCTAAACCTCACCCTAACCCTTATTCTCAGCCTCACCCTCACATTAACCCTAACCCTAACTCTATCCTTAACCCTAACCCTCACCCTAACCCTCACCCTAGCCATCACCCTAAACTTAATCCTAACCCTGAACTTCATTCTAACCCTCACCCTAACCCTAACCCTAACCCGAACCCTAACCCTAACCCTCACCCTCACCCTGTCTCTAACCATAACACTAACCCTAAACCTCACCCTCACCGTAATCTTAAATCTAACCTTAACCCTAAACCTAAACCTCCTCAACATCACCCTCACCATAACCGTAACCCTAACTCTAACAATAACCCTAACCCTAACCCTAAACCTAACCCTCACCCTAATCATAACACTCACCCTAAACCTAATCCTCACCCTAACATTTACCCTCACCCTTACACTCACCCTAATCCTAACACTAATCCTTACACTAACCCTAACCCTCACCCTAATCCTAAACCTCACCCGAAAACTAATCATAACCCTCACCCTTACCGAAACTCTCACCCTCAGCCTAACCCTCACCTTTACCCTCACCCTAACCCTAACCCTCACCCTAACCCTCACGCTAATGCTAACTCTACCCCTAAACCTCACCCTCACCCTAACCCTAACTCTCACCCTCACACTAAGATTTTAGCTCCCTGTAACCTTAACAATAACCAAAAACCTAACCCTAACCCTCACCCTAAACATAACCGTGACCCTAACCCTAACACTAACACTTACCCTCACCCTAACAGTAACCCTAACCCTAACTATAATCCTCACACTAACCCTAACCCTCACCCTAATCCTAAACCTAACCCTAACCCTAACCCTAACTCTAACCCTCACCCTCACCTTAGCCCTCACCCTAACCCTAAATCTAACCCTCACCCTCATCCTAACCCTAAACCTCATCCTCACCCTCAACCTAACCATAACCCTATCCATCACTCTAAACCTAATCCACATCCCCACCATCACCCTCAGCCTAAACCTAGCCTAAACCTAACCCTAACCCTAACCCTCACACTCACCCTCACCATAACCCTAATCCTAAAACTAACCCTAACCCTAACCCTAAACCTCACCCCCAACCTCACCCTAACCAAAACCCTAACCCTAACCCTAATCTGCACCCTCAACTTCACCCTCCCCGTAATTCTAACCTTAACCCTAACAATAACCCTAACCTTAACCCTCACCCTCAACCTCACACTCACCTTAACCCTAAATCTAAGCCAAATACTTACCTTCACCCTAACCCTAACCCTAACCCTAAACCTCACCTTAACCGTAACCCTAAACCTCACCCTCAGCCTCACCCTCAACTTAAACCGAACCCTAAACATAACACTAACAATAACCCTAACCCTAACCCTAATCCTTACCCTCACCCTCACCCTAACCCTAACACTAACCCTTACCTTAAACCTAACCCTCACCCTCAACATAACTCTAACCCTAACCCTAACACTAAACCTCACCCTAACGCTGACCCTAACACTCACCCTCACTCTAGCCCCCACCCTAACCCTAATCCTAACCATAAACCACATCCTAACCCTCACCCTAAGCCTAAAAGCCTAACCCTCCCCCTAACCCTAACACTCACCCTCACCCTAACCCTAACTGTAACACTAACCTTAACCCTAACCCTAACCCTCACACTAAACCTCACCCTAACTCTAACTCTAACGCTAAACCTCACCCTCACCCTTACCCTAACCCTCAACCTCACACGCACCCTCCGCCTAACACTAAGCCTAACCCTAAACCCAAACCATAACACTAACCCTAACCCTAACCCTCACGCTAAGCCTAACCCTAACCTCACCCTCACCCTAGCCCATACCCTAACCCTAAGCCTCAAGCTAACCTTCACCCTAAACCTCACTCTAACCATAACCCCAACCCTCACCCTAACACTAACCCTCACCCTCACCCTCACCCTATCTCAATCCAAACCCTAACCCTAACACTAACCCTCACACTCACCCTCACCTTAAACCTAATCCTAATCCTAACCCTAACCCTAACCCTCACCCTTACCTAAACATCACCCTAACCCTAACCCTAACATTAACCCTAACACTAACCCTAACCGTAACCCTGACCCTAAACATACGGCTCAACCTCTGCCTCACCCTCACCGCAAACTTAACCCTAACCATAACACTAACAATAACCCTAAACCTAACCCTCACTCTAACCCTATCCCTAACCCTAAAGCTAACCCTAACCCTAATCCTAACCCTAAACCTAAACCTAACCCTAACCCTAAACCTAAATCTCATTCTAAACCTCACCCTAACCCTAACCCTCACCCTAAAACTAACCCTAACCCTCAACCTCATGCTCGGCCTAACCCTAAGCCTAAGCCTAATCATAACCCTAACCCTAACCCTCATACTAACCCTCACCCTAACCATAACCCTAACACTAACCCTAACTCTAAAATTTAACCTCACCCTCACCCTCACTGTACCATTACCCTAAACCTAACCCTAAAAATAACCCTAACCCTAAACCTCACCCCCAACCTCACCCTTACCCTAACCCTAACCCTACCCATAAACCTCAGCCTAAACCTAACCGTAACCCTCACCCTCACCGTAACTTTAACCCTAATCCTAAAAATAACACTAACCCTAACCCTAACACTAACCCTCACCCTCACAATAACCCTAACACTAATCCAAAACCTCACTCTAACCCTAACCCTAACCATAACCACAAACCTCACCCTAAACCTAACCCTCACCCTCACCCTAAACTTAACCGTACACTAACCCTAAACCTCACACTAACTCTCACCATAATGCTAAATCTAACCCTAAACCTCACCCTCACCCTAAACCTAACCCTCACTCTCAACCTCACCCTCCGCCTATCACTAAGCCTATCCCTAAGCCCAACCTTAACCCTAACACTAACCCTAACCCTAATCCTCACCCTAACCCTCACCATCACTCTAACACTAACCCCAACCCTCACCCTAACCCTAATCCTCACCCTCAACCTAACTCTAATCCTAACCCTAACCCTAACCCTCACACCTACCCTCACCTTAACCCTAATCCTAATCCTATCTTTAACCCTCATCCCCACCCTAAACCTCACCCTAAACCTAATCCTAACACTAACCCTAACCCTAACCCTCACCCTAACCCTAAATCTAACCCTAAACCTCACCATCACACTAACCCTAACCCTAAACCTAAATATCACCCTAACCCTAAAACTCATGCTAACACTTACCCTAACCCTAACCTAATCCTCACCCTATCCCTAACCCTAACACTCACCCTCACCCTAGCCCTCACACTAAGCCTAAACCTCACCCGAACCCTAAACCTAAACCTAACCCTTATCTGTACCCTAAGCCTAATCCTACCCCTCACCCTAACCCTCACCCTAAACCTAACCGTAACCTTCACCCTAATCCTAACCCTAACCCTAACCCTCACCCTCACCCTAGCCCTCACACTAACCCAACCCTAACCCTGCCCCTCACCCTAACCCTCCACTTAAACCTAACCCAAAACCTCACCCTAAGCCTAACCCTCACCATCACCCTCACACTCACCCTAACCCTAACCCTAAAACTAACCCTCACCCTAAACTTAACCCTCACCCTAACCCTAACCCTCACCCTCACCCTAACCCTAACAATAACCCTAACCCTAACCCTAATGCTAATTCTAACCCTTACACTCATCATAAACCTCACCCTAAACCTTACCCTCACCCTAACTCTCACCCTTACCCCAACCCTAACCCTAAACCTCACCCTAACCCTAAACCTCAACCTTAGTCTAACCCTCACCCTAACACTAAAATTATCCCTAAACCTAACCCTCATCCTAACCCTCAACCTAACCCTTACTCTCACCCTAAACCTAACCCTCAACCTAACCCTAACCGTACCCCTCACCCTAACCCTCATCCTAACCCTAACCCTAACCCAAACCCTCACCCTAATCCTAACCCTAACCCTAATGCTCCTCCTAAACCTAACCCTCACCGGCATCCAGACCCTCAACCTCAGCCTAACCCTAACCCTAACCCTAACCATAAACCTCACCATATCCCTCACCCTAACCCTAACACAACACTAACCCTAAACCTAACCCTAACCATCACCCTAACCCTAATCCTAAACACAACCCTCACCTTCAACCTAACACTTAACCTCAGCCTCACCCTAACCCTCACACTAACCCTAACCCTCACCCTAACCGTAACCCTCACCGTCACAATAACCCTCACCCTAAACCTAACCCTAACTCTAATCCTCACCCTAACACTCACCCTAACCATAACCCTAACCGTTACCCTAACCCTCACCCTAAACGTAACCCTAAGCCTAACCCTAACCATCCCCCTAACCCTAATCCTAAACACAACCCTCACCCTCACCCTAAACCTTAACCTCAGCCTCACCCTAACCCTCACACTAACCCTAACCCTAAAACTAAACGTCATCCTCACCCTAACCCACACCCTCATCCTAACTCTCACCCTCACCCTAACCCTAACCCTAACCCTCACACTCACCCTAACCCTACCACTAAACCTCACCCACACCCTAGCCCTCACCCTAATCGTAATCCTATCCCTAACCATCACATAAACCTAATCCTCACCATAACCCTAACCATCACCCTCACCCTAAACCTCACCCTAACCCTAACCCTCACTCTAAACCTCACCCTAATCCTATCCATAACTATAAGCCTAACCCTCAACCTAAACCTCAACCTAACCCTAAACCTAACCCTCACCCTCACCCTAACCCTACACCTAACCCTCAACCTCAACCTAACCCTCACTATAACTCTTAACCTCACCCTCACCCTAAACCTCACACTAACCCTAACCCTCACCCAAAACCTCACCCTCACCCTCACCATCACCCTCACCCTCACCCTCAGCCTAAATCTAAACCTAATCCTAATCGTGGCCCTCACCCTAACCTTAAACATCAATTTCACCATCACCCTCATCCTCAGCCTAACTCTAACACTAAGCCTAATCTTAGACTTACCCTCACCCTCACCCTCACCCTCAAACTCACCCTCACCCTCACGCCCACCCTAACTCTAACAATAAAACTAACCCTAAACCTAACCCTAACTCTAACCCTTACCCTAACGGTAACCCTAACCCTAACCCTCACGCTAACCTTAACACACTAAACCTAGCCCTCACCCTAACCCTAACCCTACCCCTCACATTAACCCTAAATCTAAACGTAACCCTAAGCCTAACCCTCAACCTCAACAGAGCCCTCACCCTAACCCTAATCCTAACTGTAACCCTCACCCTAACCTAACCCTAACACTAACCATAACCCTAAAACTCACCCTAACCCTCACCCTCACCCTCACCCTAAACCTCACCCTAACCATAACCCTAACCCTAACCCTAACCGTAATGCTAACCCTAACCCTCACACACACCCTAAACCTCACCCTAACCCTTATCCTCACCATAAACCTAACTGCAATCCTAACCCTCACCCTAACCCTAACCGTAAACCTCAACCTAACCCTCAACCTAACCCTATCCCTAACCCTCACCCTCACCGTAAACCTCACCCTCACGCTAACCCTGATCTTTACCCACACCCTAACCCTAACCCTATCCCTAACCCTAACCCTCACACTAACCCTAACCCTCACCGTCAACCAAACCCTCACCCTCACCCTAAGCCTTACCCTCTCCATAACCCTAATCCTGTCCCTAAACCTAACCCTAGGCATAAACCTCACACTAAACCTAGCCCTCACCCTAACCATAACCCTACCCTCACCTTAACCTTCACACTTAACCCTAACCCTATCTTTCACCCTAACCCTAACCCTTACACTCACCCTAACCCTAACCCTATCCCTAACCCTCTACCTCACCCTAAACCTCACCCTCACCCTCAACCTAACCCTTAGCCTCACCCTAACTTGAACACGATACCTAACCCTAACCCTCACACTAACCCTAACCCTATCCCTATCCCTGACACTAACCTAACCCTCAACCTAACACTCACCCTAACCCTAACTCTCAATCTAACTCTAACCCTCACCCTCACTCTAACCCTTAACATCACTCTCACCAGAACCCTCACACTAACCCTAACCCTCACCCTAACCCTAACCCTAAATGTCACCCTCACCCTAACCCTCACGTCAGCCTAACTCAAACACTCACCCTAAACCTAAACCTAGCCCTGACACTAACCCTAACTCAAACCCTCACCCTCACCCTAACACTGACAATAAATCTAACCCTCAGCTTAACCTAACCCTACCCTCACTGTTACCCTCATCCTAACCCTAACCCTAACCCTCACCATAACACTAAACCTAACTATCACCCTCAACCTAGCCCTCAACCTAATTCTAATCGTTACCATAACCCTCACCCTAACACTAACCCTCAACCTAACCTTTACCTTCACCCTCACAATAACCCTCACCCTAACCCTAACCATAACACTAATCCTCACCCCAACTCTAAACCTCACCATCACCCTGACCCTCACCCTAAACCTCACCCTGACCCTAACTTTAAGCCTAACCCTAACGCTCACCCTAACCCACATATTAACCCCCACCCTAACCCTAATCCAAAACCAAACCCTCAGCCTCACCCTAACCCTTAACCTCAGCCTTACCCTATTCCTCACACTAACCCTAACCCTCACCCTCAACCTAAGCATAAACATCACCCTCACCCTCACACACACACAGCCTAACACTAACTCTAATGCTAATCCTACCCCTGACCCTAACCCTCAACCTAACCATAACCCTAAGCCTAACCCTCACCTTCACCCTCACCCTAATCCTAACACTCGCCCTCACCCTCACCCTATCCCTAACCTTAACCCTCACCATAACCCTAAAACTCACCCTAACCCTAACCCTAATCCTCACACTCACCCTCACACTAACCCTAACCCTAACCCTCACCCTAAGCCTCACCCTCACTCTAATGCTAACCCTCACCCTCACACTCACCCTAAAACTCACCTTCACCCCTACCCTCAACATAAACCTAACCCTAACCCTCACCCTCACCCTCACCCTAAATGTTATCTTACCCCTAACCATATCCTTAACCCTAAAACTCAACCTAACCCTCACCCTAAACCTAAACCTAAACCTAAATCTCAACCTAACCCTCACCCTAACCCTAACCCTATCCCTAACCCTCACCCTTACCCTAACCCTCACCCTCACCGTAATCCTTAACCTCACCCTAACCTAAACCTATCCCTAACACTAACCCTCACACTAACCCTAACCCTCACCCTAACCCTAACCCTACCTCTCACCCTAACCCTCATCCTAACCCTAAAACTCATCCTAAGCCTCACCCTAAACCTAAACCTAAACCTAACCCTCACCCTAACCCTAAACCTCACCCTCACCCTCACCCTAACCCTAACCCTCACCCTAACCCTAATCTTAACAATCACCCTCAGCAGAACCCTCAACCTAATCCTAACCCTAAACCTCACCCTCACCCAAACCCTTACCCTCACCCGAACCCTAAACCTAACCTTAACCCTTACCTAACCAAAACCCACAACCTCACCCTCACCCTGACCATAAACCTCACCCTTACCCTAGCCCTCACCCTAAACCTAAACCTAACCCGCACCCTCACCCTAACACTCAGACTAACCGTAACCCTAAACCTATCTCTAACCCTAACCCTCAAGCTCATCCTAATCCTCACCCTATACCTAACACTTACCTAAACGAAACCCACAACCTCACCCTAACCCTCCACATTAACCTAGCCTCACACTCACCCTAACCCTCCACATTAACCTAGCCCTCAACCTAACCCTCACCCTAACTCTCACCCTCCCCCTCACCTTCACATTCAGCCTAACCCTAACCCTAACTCTAATCCTAACCATAATCCTCACCCTCACCCTAACCCTCAAACTAACCCTTACCCTCACCCTAACCCTAACCCAAACTGTAACCCTAATCCTCACACCAAACCTAACCCTCAACCTAACCCTAACCCTACCCCTCAAACTAACGCTCACCCTATACCTAAACCTAACCCTCACCCTAACCCAAACCCTTACCCTCAGCCTCACCATAGCCCTCACACTAACCCTAAACCTAACCCTCACACTCAACTTCACCCTCAACCTCATGTTCACCGTAAACCTAATCCTAACACTCACCCTAACCGTAATGTTCAGCCTAAATCTAACCCAAACCCTCACCCTCACTCTAATCCTAACCCTAACCCTAACACTCACGCTCACACTTACCCTGACCCTAACCTTAACCCTAACCCTCAAACTACCCCTAACTCTCACCTTAACACTAACCCTAAGCCTAAACCTCTCCCTTATCCTCACCCTCACCCTAACCCTTATCCTCACCCTAAACCTACCACTAACCCTCACACTAACCCTAACACTCCCAGTAACCCAAACGCTAACCCTCACCTGAACCTAACCCTCACCATAACCCTCACCGTCACCCTCACCTTCAGCCTAAACCTCACCCTAACCCTCACCCCAACCCTCACCCTAAACCTATCCCTAACCCTAACCCTAATCCTTCACCTGAACCTCAACCTAAACCTAAACCTAACCCTCACCCTCACCCTAACCCTACACCTAACCATCACCCTCACCCTAACCCTCACCATAACTCTTAAACTCACCCTCACCCTAAACCTCACACTAACCCTAACCCTCACCCTAACCCCAACGCTAAACCTCATCCTAACCCTAACCCTCACCCTCAGCCTAAAGATAAACCTTACCCTAATCCTGGCCCTCACCCTAACCTTTAACTTTGATGTTTAACATCAACCTCACCCTCACCCTCACCCTCAGCCTAACGCTAAAACTAACCCTAATCCTAGCACTCACCCTCACCCTCATCCTCAACCTCAGCATCACCCTCACCCTCACCCTAATTCTAACAATAACCCTATCCCTAACCCTAACTCTAACCCTAAACCTAACCCTAACCATAACCCTAACTCTCACCCTAACCCTAATCCTAACCCTCACATTAATCCTAGCCCTCACCCTAACCCTAAACCTACCCCTCACCTTAACCCTAAATCTAAACCTACACTGTAACCCTAACCCTTACCCTCACCCTAACCCTAACACTATACCTAACCCTAAAACTCACACTAACCCTCACCCTATCACTATCCCTGACACAAACCCTAACCCTCAACCTAACCCTAAACCTAACCCTCAATCTAACCCTAACCCTCACCCTCACCCTCACCCTTAATCTCACCCTCACCCTAACCCTCAAATTAACCCTAACCCTCACCTTAACCCTAACATTAAATATCACCCTCACCCTAACCGTCACCCTCAGCCTAACTCTAAACCTCACAACCCTAACCCTAAACCTAACCCTCACACTAATTCTAACCCTAACCCTCACACTCACCCTAACACTCACGTTAACCCTAATGCTCATTCTCACACTAACCCTCACCCTAAACCTAACCCTCACACTAAACCTAACCCTCACCCTAACCCTAACCCTACTCCTCACCGTTACCCTCATCCTAACCCTAACCCTAATCCTCACCATAACACTAAACCTAACTCTCACCGTCAACCTAGCCCTCACCCTAACCCTAATCGTTACCCTAACCCTAACCCTCACGCTAACCATTAACCTCACCCTCACAATAACCCTCACCCTAACCCTAACCTTAACTCTAATCCTCACCCCAACCCTAAATCTCACCATCACCCTTACCCTCACCCTAAACCTCACCCTAACCCTAACTTTAAGCCTAACCCTAAACCTCACTCTAACACTAATCCTAAACCAAACTCCCACCCTCACCCTAACCGTTAACCTCAGCCTCACCCTAACCCTCACACTAACCCAAACCCTCACCCTAACCCTAAACATAAACATCACCCTCACCCTGTCTCCCCCTCAGCCTAACTCTAACCCTAATGCTAATCCTAACCCTCACCCTAACCATCACCCTAACCCTAACCCTGACCATAACCCTCACCTTTACCCTCACCCTAACCCCAACGCTCGCCCTCACCCTCACCCTATCCCTCACCCTAAACCTCACCATAACCCTAAACCTCACCCCACCCTAACCCTAATCCTTACCCTAACCCTCACCCTAACCCTAACCCTAAGCCTCACCCTAACCCTCACCCTCACCCTAATGCTAACCTTATCCCTCACATTCACCCTAAAACTCACCCTTAACCCCTACCCAGACCGTAAACCTAACCCTAACTCTCACCCTCACCCTCACCCTAACCCTTAATGTACCCCTAACCATAACCCTAACCCTCAACCTAACCCTCACCCTAATCATAACCCTAACCCTACACTTCAACCTAACCCTCACCCTAACCCTAACCCTATACCTAACCTTCACCCTTACCCTAACCCTCACCCTCAACCTAATCCTTACGCTCACCCTATCCTAAACATATCCCTAACATTAACACTCACACTAACCCTAACCCTCACCCTAACCCTAACCTCTCACCCTAACCCTCATCCTAACCCTAAAACTCATCCTAAGCCTCAGCCTAAACCTAAACCTAAACCTAACCCTCACCCTAACCCTAAACCTCACCCTCACCCTCACCCTCACACTAACCCTAACCCTAACCCTAAACCAAATCCTAACAATCATCCTCACCCTAACCCTCACCCTAATCCTCAACCTTACCCTAGCCCTCACCCTAACCCTAAACCTAACCTGCACCCTCACCTAACACTCACCCTCACCCTAACCGTCAACCTCACCCTAAAGAAAACCCTAACCCTAACCCTCACCCAAACCCTAACCCTCACCCTAACCCTCAATCTCACCCTAATCCTCACCCTATACCTAACACTTATCTAAACGAAACCCACAACCTCACCCTCACACTCACCCTAACCCTCCACATTAACTTAGCCCTCAACCTAACCCTCAACCTAACCCTCACCTTCACCCTCACCTTCACCCCCACCCTAACCCTAACCTTAACCCTAATCCTAACCCTAATCCTCCCCCTCCCCCTAACCCTCACACTAACCCTTACCCTCACCCTCACCCTAACCCAAACTATAACCCTAACCCTCACACTAAACCTAACCCTCTCCCTAACCCAAACCCTTACACTCAGCCTCACCATAGCCTTCACAGGTGAGGGTTAGGGTATAGGTGAGGGTTAGGTTTAGGTTTAGGGTGAGGATTAAGGTACCGGTGAGGGTTAGGGTGAAGGTGAGTTTAAGGGTTAGGATTAGGGTGAGGGTTAGGATTAGGATTAGGGTTAGGTTTAGGGTGATCATTAGGTTTAGGGTTAGGTTTATTGTTAGGGTTAGGGTGAGGTTGAGGATGAGGTTGAGGGTGAGGGTGAGGGTTAAGATTAGGGTTAGGTTTAGTGTGAGGGTGAGGGTGAGGGTTAGGATTAGGATTAGGTTAGGGTTAGGGTTAGACTGAGGGTGAGGGTGAGGGTGAGGATGAGGGGTATGGTTAGGTTTAGTGTTAGGGTTAGGATGAGTGTTAGGGTGAGGGTAAGGTTTAGGGTGAGGGTTAGGGTTAGGGAGAGGGTTAGGGTTAGGGTTATAGTCAGGATTAGGGTTAGGGTGGAGGTTAGGGTTAGGGGGAGTGTTAGGGTTAGGGTTAGGGTTAGGTTGAGAATAAGGGTGGGGGTTAGGGTTAGGATTAGTGTTCGGGTTAGGGTTAGGCTGGATGTGATGGTGAGGGTGAGGGTTAGGGTGAGGTTTACGGTTAGGATTAGGGTGACGGTTAGGGTGTCGGTAAGGTTTAGGGTGAGGGTTAGGGTTAAGGTGAGGTTTAGGGTGAGGTTGAGGGTTAGGGTTAGGGTTATGGTGAGGGCTGGGTTGCGAGTGAGAGTTAGGGTTAGGGTTAGGGATAGGATGAGGTTTATGGTTAGGGTGAGGTTTAGGTTTAGTGTGAGGGTTAGGGTGAGTGGTTGGGTGAGGGTAAGCGTTATTGTGAGGGTTAGGGTGAGGTTTAGGTTTAGGTTTAGTGTCAGGATTAGGGTTAGGGTGGACGTTAGGGTTAGGGTGAGGGTTAGGGTGAGGTGTAGGTTTATGTTTAGAGTGCAGGTGAGGTTTAGGGTTAGGATTAGAGTTAGGGTTAGGCTGAGGGTGAGGGTGAGGGTGAGGGTTAGTTTAAGGGTGAGGGTTAGGTTTAGGGCTAGGGTGTGGATTAGGGTTAGGTTGATGTTTAGGGTGAGGGTGAGGGTTAGGTGGAGGGTGAGGATGATGGTTCGGTTGAGTGTTTGTGTTAGGTTTAGGGTAAGGGTGAGGGTTATGGTGAGGGTTAGGATTAAGTTTAGGGTTAAGGTTAGGGTGAGGTTGAGGGAGAGGGTTAGATAAAGGATTAGGGATAGGGTTAGGTTTAAGCTTAGGGTTAAGTGAGGGTGAGTGTTAGGGTGAGGTTAGGGTTAGTGTTAGGGTTACGGTTATTGTTAGGTTTAGGGTTAGGGTGAGATTGAGGATGAGGGTGAGGGTGAGGTTTAAGTTTAGGGTTAGGTTTAGGGGAAGGGGGAGGGGGAGGGTTAGGGTTACGATTAGGGTTTGTGTTAGGCTGAGGGTGAGGGTCAGGGTGAAGGTGAGGATGAGGGGTACGGTTAGGTTTAGGTTTAGGCTTAGGATGTGTGTTAGAGTTAGTTTGAGGGCTAGGTTTAGGGTTACGGTGAGGGTAAGAGTTAGGCTGAGGGTTAGGGTGAGGGTTAGGGTTAGGGTTAGGGTTAGGGTTATGGTGAGGGTGAAGTTTAGGTTTAGTGTTAGCGTTACGGTGAGGGTTAGGTTGTGGGTTAGGGTTTGGGTTAGGGTTAGGGTGAGGGTGGCGGTTAGGGTGACAATAAGTTTTAGGGTGAGCTTTAGGGTTAGGGTGAGTTTTAGGGTGAGTTTGAGGGTTAGGGTTAGGGTGAGGGTTAGGGTAAGGGTAAGGGTAAGGTTGACGGTGAGGATTAGAGTGAGGGTGAGGGTTACTGTAAGGGTGAGTATTGGGTGAGGGTTAGGGTTAGGATTAGGCTGAGGGTGAGGTTTAGGGTTAGGGTGAGGTCTAGAGTGAGGGGTAGGGACAGAGTTAGAGTGTGGGTTAGGTTTAGGTGATAGTTAGGGTTAGGGTTAGGGTTATGGTGAGGGCTAGGGTGAGAGTGAGAGTTAGGGTTAGGGTTAGGGTTAGGGTGAGGGTTAGGATTAGGGTGAGGGTAAGGTATAGTGTGAGGGTTAGTGTTAGGGTGAGGGTAAGGGTTAGGGTGTGGGTTAGGGTTATGGTGAGGGTTAGGGTTAGGTTTACGGTTAGTGTCAGGATTAGTGTTACGGTGGAGGTTAGGGTTAGGGTGAGGGTTAGGGTTAGTGGTAGGGTTAGGTTTAGAGTGAGGGTGAGGTTTAGGGTTAGGATTAGAATTACGGTTAGCCTGAGGGTGAGGGTGAGGTTGAGGGTTAGGATTAGGTTGGAGGTTAGGGTTACAGTGTGGTCTAGGGTTTGTTTTAGAGTATTGGTGAGGGTGAAGTTGAAGGTGAGGTTTAGGGTTAGAGTTAGGGATATTGTGAGGGCTAGGGTGAGGGTGAGGTTTAAGGTGAGGGTGAGGGTGAGGATGAGGTTTACGGTTAGGTAAGGGTTATGGTTAGGGTGAGGATTAGGTGAGGGTGCGGGTTAGGGTGAGGGTTACATTTACGGTGAGGGTTAGGGTTAGGGTGAGGGTTAGAGTGAGGGTAAGGTTTCGGGTGAGGTTTAGGGTTAGGGTGAAGATTAGGGTTATGGTTAGGATGAAAGCTATGTTGAGGGTGAGTGTTAGGGTGAGGGTTACTGTGAGGGTGAGAGTTTGTGTTAGGTAAGGAATAATGTTAGGGTGAGGGTTAGGGTTAGGGTGAGGGTTAGCTTGAGAGGTATTGTTAGGGTTAGGGTGAGGGTTAGGGCTAATGTGAGGGTTAGTGTTGAGTAAGGATTAGGGTGAGTGTTATGGTGAGGTTTACAGTTAGGGTAAGGGTTAGGGTTAGGGATAGACTGAGGTTGAGCGTCAGGATGCTGGTGAGGGTTAGGTTTAGGGTGAGCTTTAGGGTTAGGGTTAGGATGAGGGTGAGGGTTTGGGTTAGTGTTAGGGTTAGGATGATGGTTTGGGTGAGGGGTTCGGTTAGGATTAGGGTGAGGGTTAGGTTTAGGGTGAGAGTAAGGGTTAGAGTGAGGGTTAGGATGAGGGTTAGGTTTAGGGATAGTTTTAGGCTTAGGGTGAGGGTTAGGGGGAGCGTTAGGGTTAGGGATAGGGTGTGGATTAGGGTGAGGCTAAGGGTTAGATTGAGGATGTGGGTTAGGGTTAGAGTGAGGTTTATGGTTACGGTTAGGGTGAGGGTGAGAGTTAGGGTGAGGGTAAGGGTTAGGGTGAGGGTTAGGATGAGTGTAAGGGTTAGAATTAGCATTAGGGTTAGGGTGAGGGTTAGGTTGAGTGTTATGGTTAGGGTGAGGGTGAGGGTTAGGGTTAGGGTGAGGGTTAAGTTTAGGGTGAGATTTAGTGTTAGGGTTAGGGTTATGGTGAGGGTGAGGGTGATGGTGAGGGTTAGGCTTAGGGTGATTTTTAGGGTTAGGTTTAGGTTGAGGGTTAGGGTGAGGGGTAGGGTTAGGGTGAGGGTTAGGTGAGAGTGAGGGTGATGGTGAGGCTTAGGCTCAGGGTGAGGTTTATGATTAGGTTTAGGTTGAGAGTTAGGGTCAGGGGTAGCGTTAGGGTTGGGTTAGTGTGAGGGCTAGGGTGAGTTTGAGGGTTAGAGTTAGGGTTAGGGTTAGGGTGAAGGTTAGGGTTAGGTTTAGGATGAGGGTTAGGGTGAGGGTTAGTGTTAGGTGAGGGTTAGGGTTAGGCTTAGGGTGCAGGTTAGGGTTAGGTTTAGGGTTAGGGTTCGGGTGAGAGGTAGGTTTAGCGTTAGGCTTAGTGTGAGGGCTAGGGTGAGGGTGAGGGTTAGGGTTAGGGATAGGCTGAGGATTAGGGTTAGGTTTCAGGTAAGTGTTAGGGTGAGGTTTAGGGTTAGGTTGAAGTTTAGAGTTGGGGTTAAGGTTAGTGTGAGTGTGAGATTTAGGGTTAGAGTTAGGTTTAGGGTGAGGTTTAGGGATAGGGTTAGTGTTAGGGTTGGGGTTAGGGTGAGGTTTAAGGTGGGGGTGAGGATTAGGGTTAGGGTTAGGATTAGGATTAGGGTTAAGATGAGGGTGAGTGTGAGAGTTCGGGTTAGGCTTAGGGTTAGGATTAGAGTTAGGGTGAGGGTGAGGGTTGGGTTTAGGGTGACGGTTGGGGTTAGGGTTAGAGTGAGGGTTAGGGTGAGGGTTAAGATTAGGGTTAGGGGTAGGGTATGGGCTAGGGTGAGGGTGAGGGCTAGGGTTAGGGGTAGGCTTAGGCTTAGGTTTACGCTGAGGCTGAGAGTGAGGGTGAGGGTTAGGGCTAGGGTGATGGTTTGGGTTACGTTTAGGGTGAGGGTTGAGTATTAGGGTTAGGGTGAGGGTTAGGGTGAGGGTGACAGTAAGGGTAAAGGGGAGTGTTAGGTTGAGGGTGAGGGTTATGGTAAGGGTGAGGGTTAGGGTTAGGGTGAGGGTTAGGGTGAGGGTTAGGGTTAGGGTTATGGTGAGGGTGACGTTTAGGGTTAGGGTGATGTTTAGGCTTAGTGTGAGGGTTAGTGTTAGGGTGAGGGTAAGTGTTAGGGTGAGGGTTAGGATTAGGTTGAGGATTATGTTTAGGGTAAGGGTTTGGGTTAGGGTTATTGTTAGGGTTAGGGTTAGGGTTACTGTTACAGTGAGGGTGAGGGAGAAGTTTAGGGTTAGATTTAGGGTTAGTGTTAGGGTTATGGTTAGGGTGAGGGTTAGTGTGAGGGTTAGGGTTAGGGTTATGTTTAGGCTTAGGCTTAGGCTTAGGGTTAGGCCAAGCATGAGGTTGATGGTTAGGGTTAGTGTTAGGCTGAGGGTTAGGGTTAGGGTGAGGGTTAGAATGTGATTTAGGTTGAGGGTTAGGGTTGGGATTCGGTTAAGATTGGGATTAGGGTTAGGGTTAGGGTTAGGGTTACGGTGAGGGTTAGGGTTAGGGTTTGGGTTAGGGAGAGAGTGAGGGTGTGGATTAGGTTTAGAGTTAGTGTTAGGGTTAGGGTTATGGTGAGGGTTAGGGTTAGGGTTAGATTTAGGGTTAGCGTTAGTGTCATGGTTAGGGTTAAGTATGAGGTGAGGGTGAGGGTGAGGGTGAGCATTATGGTTAGGGTTAGGGTTACAGTTAGGGTTAGTGTTAGGGTTAGGGTTAGGGTAATGTTTAGGGTAAGGGTGAGGGTTAGGGTTAGGGTTAGGATTAAGATTAGGGTTAAGGTGAGGGTGAGAGTGAGGGTTAGTGTTAGGGTTAGGGTTAGGATTAGAGTTAGGGTGAGGGTTAGGGTGAGGTTTAAGGTGATAGTTGGGGTTAGGGTTAGAGTGAGGGTTAGGGTGAAGGTTAGGCTGAGGCTTAAGGTTAGGGTATGTGCTAGGGTGAGGGTGAGGGTTACGGTGATTGTTAGTTTGAGGGTTAGGGTTAGGGTTAATATTACAGTTAGGGTGAGGGTGAGGGTGAATGTGATTGTTAGGGTTAGTCTTAGGCTTAGGACCAGAGTGAGGGTGAGGGTGAGGCTTAGGGTTAGGGTGAGGGGTAGGGTTTTAGGGTTAGGGTGAGGTTAGGATGTGATTTATAGTTAGGATTAGGGTTACGGTGAGGGCTAGAGTGAGGGTGAGGGTTAGGGTTAGCTTTAGGGTGAGGTTTAGGGTTAGGGTTATGGTTAGGGTTAAGTTGAGGGTGAGGGTTAGGTTTAGTGTGAGCGTTAGTTTTAGGGTTAGGGTGAGGGTGAGGGTAAGGATTAGGGTTAGGGTTAGGGTTATTGTTATTGTTATGGTTAGGGTTAGGTTTCAGTTGAGGGTGAGGCTGAGGGTGAGGGTTAGGCTTAGGGTTAGGGTGAGGATTAGGTTTTGGGTTAGGGTTAGGGTTAGGGTAAGGATTTGGGTTAGGGTTAGGGTTACGGTGAGGGTAAGTGTTAGGGTTAGATTTAGGGTTAGTGTTATTGTTAGGGTTAGGGTTAGAATTACGGTGTGGCTGAGGGTTAGGGTTAGGGTTAGGGCAAGTTTTAGGGATAGGGTTAGGTTTAGGGTGGGGATGAGGATTAGTTTTAGAGTGATGGATAGGGTTATGGTTAAGTTGAGGGTTAGGATGAGGGTTAGGGTTTGGATTAGGGTTAGGCTTAGGTTTAGGCTGAGGCTGAGGCTGAAGGTGAGGGTTACGGTTAGGGTGATAGTTAGGGTTATGGTTAGGGTGAGGGTTAGGATGAGGATTAGTGTTAGGGTGAGAGTTAGGGTGAGGGTGACAGTAAGGGTAAAGTTGAGTGTTAGGCTGAGGGTGAGGGTTACTGTAAGGGTAAGGGTTAGGGTTAAGGTGAGGGTTAGGGTAGGGTTAGGGTTAGGGTTAGGGTGAAGGTGAGGGTTAGATTGAGGATTAGTGCTAGGGTTAGTGTGAGGATTAGGGTTAGGATGAGGGTTAGGGTTAGGGTGAGGTTTAGGGGTAAGATTAGGGTTAGGTTGAGGGTGAGAGTTAGGATGAGGGTGTGGGTTAGGGTGAGGGAGACTTTTAGCTTTAGGATTAGGGTAAGGGTTAGGATTAGTGTGAGGGTTAGGGTGAGGGTGAGGTTAAGGGTTAGGTTGAGGTTTAGGGTCAGGTTTAGTGTTAGGGTTAGGGTTAGAGTGAGGGTTAGGGTGAGGGTTAGGGTGAGGTTTATGGTGAGGGTGAGGGTGAGGGTTAGTGTGAGGATTAGGTTTAGGTATTGTGTTAGGGTTAGGGTGAGGGTAAGGGTTAGGGTTAGGTTGAGGGTGAGGTTTAGGGTGAGGGTGAGGGTTAGGGATAGGGTTAGGCTTAGGGTGAGTGTAAGGGTTAGGGTTAGGGTGAGGGTTAGGGTTAGGATTAGGGTGAGGGTTAAGGTGAGTGTAGGGTTATGGTGAGGGTGAGGGCTAAGTTTAGTGTGAGGTTCAGAGCTAGGGTTAGCTTTAGGGATAGGATTAGGGTTAGGGAGAAGGTGAGGGTTAGGGTGAGGGTGAGCATTAGGGTTAGAGTGAGGGTTAGGGTGAGGGTTAGGGTGAGGTTTATGGTGAGGGTGAGGGTGAGGGTTAGTGTGAGGATTAGGTTTAGGTACAGTGTTAGGGTTAGGGTGAGGGTAAGGGTTAGGTTTAGGTTGAGGGTGAGGTTTAGGGTGAGGGTGAGGGTTAGGGATAGGGTTAGGCTTAGGGTGAGTGTAAGGGTTAGGGTTAGGGTGAGGGTTAGGGTTAGGGTTAGGGTGAGGGTTAAGGTGAGTGTAGGGTTATGGTGAGGGTGAGGGCTAAGTTTAGTGTGAGGTTCAGAGCTAGGGTTAGCTTTAGGGATAGGATTAGGGTTAGGGAGAGGGTGAGGGTTAGGGTGAGGGTGAGCGTTAGGGTTAGTGTGAGGTTTAGGTTTAAGGATAGGGTTAGGGTTAGGGTGAGGGTAAGGATTGGGGTTAGGGTGAGGGTGAGGTTTTGGGTGAGGGTGAGGGTTAGGTTTAGGGTTAGGTTGAAGGTTAGTTTGAGGGTTAGGGTTAGGGTTAGGGTGAGGGTTATCGTTAGGGTTAGGGTGACGGATAGGCTGAGTGTGAGGGTTAGGGTTGGGGTTAGGTTTTCGTTGAGGTTAAGGGTTAGTGTGAGGTTTAGGGTGAGTGTGACGGTTAGGGTTAGCATTACAGTAAGGGTGAAGGTTAGGGTGAGGTTTAGGTTTAGGGTTAGCTTTAGGGTGAGTGTGAGGGGGAGGGTTAGGGTTAGTGATAGGGTAAGTGTGAGGGTTATGGTTAGTGTGAATATTAGGGTTAGGGATAGGGTGAGTGTTAGAGTTAGGCTGAGGGTTGGGGTTAGGGTGAGGGTGACATTTAGGGATAGGGTTAGGGTGAGGGTTAGGTTTAGTGTGAGGGTTAGGGTGAAGGTGAGTTTAAGGGTTTGGGTAAGGGTTAGTTTGAGTGTTAGTGTTAGGGTTAGGCTTAGGGTAAGGGTTAGGGTGAGGGTTAGGTTGAGGGTTAGGGTTAGGGACAGGGTTTGGGTGAGGGTTATGGTGAGGGTTAGGGTTATGGTTAGGGTGAATTTTATGGTGAGGGTGAGGGTGAGGGTTAGGGTGAGTGTTAGTATTAGGGTGAGGGTTAAAGTTAGGATTAGGGTTAGGGTTAGGGCTCTGGTAAGGGTGAGGTTTAGGCTTAGGGTTAGGTTTACACTTAGGGTTAAGGTGAGGGGTAGGGTTAGGGTTAGGTTGAGGGATAGGTTTAGTGTGAGGGTTAGGGTGAGGGTTACAGTTAGGGTTATGCTTCGGGTTAGGGTTAGGGTTAGAGTTAGGGTTAGGGTTAGGGTTAGGGTTAGGTTTATTGTTAGAGTTAGGGTGAGGGTGAGTGTGAGGGTGAGGTTGAGTGTGAGGTTGAGGGTGAGGGCTAGGATTAGGGTTAGGGTTAGAGTTAGGCTGAGGTTGAGGGTGATGGTGATGTTGAGTTTTAGGGTTAGGGTTCGGGTGAGGGTTAGGGTTAGTGTGAGGTTTAGGGTGAGTATGAGGTTAAGAGTTAGATTGAGGGTTAAGGTGAGGGTTAGGGTTAGGTTAGGGTGAGGGTGAAGATGAGGGTTAGGGTTAGGGTTAGGGTTAGGTTCTTTGTTAGGTTTAGTTTGATGGTTAGGGTTTGGGTTAAGATTAGAGTTAGCGTTAGAGTTAGGCTGAGGGTGAGGGTGAGGGTGAGGGTTAGGGTTAGTTTTAGTGTGAGAGTTATGGTGAGTGTTAGGGTTAGGATTAGGGTTAGGGTTAGCCTGAGGGTGATGTTGAGGGAGGGTGGGTATTAAGGTTAGGGTTAGGGTTAGGGTGAGTTTTAGGGTTAGTGTGAGGGTTAGTGTGAGGGTTAGGATTAGGGTTAGGGTTACGGTGATGGTTGGCGTTAGGTTTAGTGTGAGGGTTAGCGTGAGGTGTAGGTTTAGGGTTAGGGTGAGTGTTAGGTTTATTGTGAAGGATAGGGTTAGGGTGCGGGTAAGGGTTAGGTTGAGGTTTATGTTGAGGATGAGGTTTAGGGTTAGGATTACTGTTAGGCTTAGTTTTAGGCTGAGGATTTGGGTGAGGGTGAATTTGTGTTTTAGGGTTAGTCTTAGGGTTAGGGTGAGAGCTCGGTTGAGGGTTAGGGTTAGGGTGAGCTTTACGGTTAGGTGAGGGATAGGGTTAGGGTTAGGGTTAGGGTGAAGGTTAGGGTGAGGTTTAGGTTTAGGTTTAGGGTTTGGTTGATGGCCAGGTTGAGGGTGAGGGTTAGGGTTAGGGTGAGGGTGAGGGTTAGGTTTAGGTTTAAGTTGAGGGTAAGGGTGAGGGGTAGTGTTAGGGTTAGGATTAGAATTAGGGTTAGGGTTAGGCTGAGAATGAGGGTGAGGGTGAGGGTGAGGGTTAAGTTTAGGTTTAGGGTTACAGTGAGGGCTAGAGTTATAGTGAAGGTTAGGGTGAGGATGAGATTGAGGGTGAGGGTGTTGCTTAGGTAAGGATTAGGGTTAATGTGGAGATTAGGGGGAGGGAAATGGTTAAAGTGAGGGTTAGGGTTAGTGTTAGAGTGAGGATTAGGGTGAGGGTGAGGGTGAGGTTTATGGTGAGGGTTACGGTTCAGGTGATGGTTAGGGTTAGGGTTAGGGGGAGGGCTATGTTTAATGTGAGGGTTAGGATTGTGTTAGGGTGGTATAAGGGCTAGGGTGAGGGTTAGGGTGAGGGTGAGGGTTAGGGTGAGGGTGAGAGTTAGGTTTAGTGTGAGGGTTAGTGTTAGGGATAGGTTTAGGTTTCGGTGAGGGTGAGGGTTAGGGTGAGGGTGAGGGTTAGGGATAGTGTTAGGGTTTAGGGTTAGGGTTAGATTGAGGGCTAGGGTTAGGTTTAGCATTTGGGTGAGGGTTAGGTTGAGGGTTAGGGTTAGAGGTACGGTAAGTGTTAGGGTGAGTGTGAGGGTTAGGGTTAGGCTTAGGATTAGGCTGAGTGTGAGTGAGAGTGTTAGGTTTAGGATAAGGGTTAGGCTTAGGCTTTGGCTTAGGGTGAGGGTGAGGTTGAGAGTTAGGGTGAGGGTTAGGGTTAGTGGGATGGTTAAATTTAGGGTAAGGTTAGGTTTAGGCCGTTTCAGTTCCCGTACCGCCTTAACCGTCCCCCTAACGTACCCTCACACTAACCCTAAACCTAACCGTCACGTAACCCTAAAAACGCTCACCCTAACCGTCACCCTAACTCTAACCCTAACCCTAACTCTTACCCGCTCCCGTAATCCTAAACCCTTAACCTCACCCTAACCCGTAACTCAAGTCCATAAGCACCGTACCATAACCTATCACCTAACACTAACACTCACCCTATACCCTAACCCTCACTCATCGACCCTAAGTCACCTCACCCTCATCCAAACACTACACCCTAACCCTAACCCTCACACTACCCCTATCCCTATACTTCAACCTAACCCTAACCCTCACCCAAACCATAACCCTCAACTAATCCTCACCTGAAACATAACCCTTACCTAACCAAAACCCTCACCCTCACCCTCGCCCTCACCCTCACCCTAGCTCTCACCTTAACCCTAACCCTAAGCCTAACACTCCCCCTCACCCTCACCAGCACCCTAGCCCTCACCCTAACCCTAACCCTAATCCTAACCTTCTCCCTCACCCTGACCATAAACCTAACCCAAAATTTAGCCCTCACACTAACCCTAACCCTAACTCTCACCCTCACCATGACCGTTACCCTAACAATCACCGTAACCCTAACCCTCACTCTAACCCTCACCCTAACCCTAATCCTAACCCTAAACCTCACCCTAACCCTTACACTTACCCTAACTCTAACCCCAACAATAAACATCAACCTAATCCTCACCATAACCCTAACCCTAACCCTAATACTAACAATTACCATCACCCTCACCCTAACCCTCAACCTAACCCTTACCCTCACCCCAACCCTAACTCTAAACCTAACCATAATACGCACAATAAACCTAATACTCACCCTAAACCTAACCCTATCCCTCACCCTAACCCTCACCCTAAACCTAAACCTAATCCTCTCCCTAACCTTATCCCGAACCCTCACCCCCACCCAAGGCCTCACCCTAACTCTAACCTTAACCCTAAACCTCACACTCACCCTCACCCTCACTGTAACACTAAACCAAAACATCAGCCTAACCCTAACCCTCACCCTAACCGTCACGCTCACCCTCACCCTAATCCTAACCCTAGACCTAACCCTAGATCTCACCCTCACCCTAACCCTCAACTTAACATTTACCTCATCCTAACCCTAAGCCTAACCCTCACACTAACCCTAACCCTCAACCTAACCCTAATCCTAACCCTAACCCTCACCCTCACCCTCAGCCTAACCCTAACCCTAAACCTCACCCTCACCGTCACCCTAAACGTAATCCTAACCCCAACCCTTACCCTCACCATCACCCTCACCCTAACCCTAGCCCTAACAAAAAGCCTAACCCTAACCCTCACCCTAACCCTAACTCTAACCCTCACACTAACAGTAAACTTAACCCTAACCCTAACCCTTACCCCCACCCTAACCCTAATCCTAACCCTAACCCTAACACTAACCCTCACACTTATCCTCACCCTAACACTCACGGTAAGCCTAACCCTCACTCTCACCCTAACACTCACCCTAACCCTTACCCTCACACTAACCCTAACCCTAACCTCACACTAAACCTAACCCAAACTCCAACCCTCAACCGAACCCTCACCTTTTTTTTTTTAATTGTATTTTATTTTATTTGAGAACATACTGTACAGAGGGGCTACAATTACATGGGCAGGATAATGCATACATTTCTTACCAAGCATTGCAGCCTCCTCCTTTGTTTACCCGTCACTTCCCTTCCCCGCCTCCCCCCTCCCCCCACCCAATTTTACCCCCCTCCCCCACCCAATTCTCCCCCCCTCCCCCCCACACACCGACATTGTAAAGCTGGTTTTGACATGACATTTTGTACTTCTCATTGTTGCAACAGGTCCACCTGAATCCTTAAACGACTTGTTTGTCCCCATCTCCTCCACATGTTATACTGACATCAAATATAGTGAAAGCGGGGGTTACACTGTGGGGGAGGGACATACAAAGCAACAAAGAAATAATCTTATAAATGCGTTAGAAACACATGCATGAAAGAAACGAAAACATTAAAATACATATTTAAGGGTTCATTTTCCTAACATCACATTATCTGACCTTTTCCGCTTGACTCATACCTATACTAGATATTGCAAATAAGGGAAACCATGGGACCTATGCTTCTTTGGGCCTGGCTTACTTCACTTAATATAATTTTTTCCAAACCTTTCCATTTCCTAACAAATGGGGAAATGTCATTCTTTCTGATGGAGGCATAGAATTCCATTGTGTATATATACCACATTTTCTTGATCCATTCATCTACTGAGGGGCACTGGGTTGGTTCCATATCTTAGCTATGGTAAATAATGCTGCAATAAACATAGTTGTGCTGGTAGCTTTAGTGTGGTCTTGTTTGTAAACATTTGGGTAAATGCCCAAAAGTGGGATTGCTGGATCATAGGGGAGATCTATGTGAAGTCTTTTGAGGAACCTCCATACTGCTTTCCAAAGTGGTTGAACAAGTTTACATTCCCACCAACAATGAAGTAATGTTCCTTTCTGTCCACATCCCCTCCAGCATCTGTTGTTATTAGAGTTCTTGATTTTTTGCTGTTCTAACTGGAGTGAGGTGATATCTCAATGTTGTTTTGATTTGCATTTCTTTTATGGCTAGGGATGTTGAACATTTCTTCATGTGTCTATTGGCCATCCTTCTTTCTTCTTCAGAGAAGCTTCTCTTTAAGTCTCCGAACCCTCACCTTAACCCTAACTTTAACCCTCACCGTCACCCTAACCCTAACCCTCACCGACACCCTAGCATTCATCCTAACCCTAATCCTAACCCTAACCCTCACCCTAACCCTAACCCTCACCCTCAGCCTCACCCTCATCCTAACCCTAAACCTAATCCTAAACCTAATCCTAACACTCACCCAAACCCTCACCCTAACCCTAACCCAAACCCTCACCCTCACCCTTACCCTCACCCTAAACCTTAACCTCAACCTCACCCAGACCCTCACACTAACCCTAACGCTTACCCTAACCCTAACCCTAATCTTCACCGTCGTCCTCAACTTCACCCTCAGCATAACTCTAAACCTAACCCTAATCCTAAGCCTAACCCTCATCCTCACACTAAACCTAACCCTAAACCGAACCCTAAGCCTAACTTTCACACTCACCTTCACCCTCACCCTAAGCCTCACCGTCACCCTCATGCTCACCCTAACCCTCACCTAATGCTAACCCTCACCTTAACCCTAACTCTAAACCTAACCTTACCCCTCATACTCACCCTCATCCTCACCCTCAGCCTAAACCTAACCCTAATCCTAACCCTAACCCTCACCCTCACCCTCCCGCTAAAGCTAACCATAATCTTAACCCTCATCCTCACCCTCATCCTCAACCTCACCCTAACCCTAACCCTAACAATAACCCTAACCGTAACCCTAACCCTAACCCTAACCATCACCCTAAATCTAACCCTCACCTTAACCCTTACTCTCAACCTCAACCTAAGCTTAACCCTAACCATATGCCTAATCCTAAACCTAAGCCTCTCCCTCACCCTCACCCTAACCCTAAGCCTAACCCTAACCCTAACCCTATTGCTCACCATCACCCTCACCCTCACCCTAAACCTAACTCAAACCCTTAACCAAACACTCATCCTCACCCTCCACCTAAAACTCACCCTCACCGTAAACATCACCTTAACCCTAAACCTCAGCCTAAACCTAAACCTAACCCTCACCCTCACCCTAGCTCTCACTCTAACCCTCACCCTAAGCCTAACCCTCACCCTCACCCTCACCCTAACCCTCACCCTAGCCCTCACTCTAACCCTAATCCTTATCCAAAACCTCACCCTCACCCTGACCATAACTCTAACCCAAAACTTAGCCCTCACACTAACCCTAACCCTAAACCTCAACCTTACTCTAACCCTCACCCTAACCCTAACCCTAACCCTAAACCTCACCCTAAACCTAACCCTCACCCTAACCCTCACCCTAACCCTCACTCTAACTCTCATCCTAACCCTAACCCTAACCCTCACCCTAACTCTAACGTTAACCATGACCCTAACCCTAACCCTAAAACTCACCCTCACCCTGACCCTCACGCTAACCCTCACCCTCGCCCTCAACCTCACCCTAACCCTAACCCTATCCCTCACCCTAACCCTAACCCTCTCCCTCAGCCTCACCCTCATCCTAACCCTCATCCTAACCCTAAACCTAATCCTAAACCCAATCCTAACACTCACCCAAACCCTCACCCTAACCCTAACCCTAACCCTCACCCTCACCCTAACCCTAACCCTAAACCTAACCCTCACATTCACCCTAATGCTAGCCCTAATCCTCACACTCACCCTAAACCTCACCCTAACCCTTACCCTCACCATAAACCTAACCTAACCCTAACCCTCACCCTCAACCTAACCCTAACCCTATGCCTAACAATCACCCTCATCCTAAACCTCAACCTCACCCTAAACGTAAACCTTACCCTCTCCATAACCCTAACCCTATCCCAAACCCTAACACTCACACTAATGCTAACAGTCATCCTCACCCTAATCCTCACCCGAAGCCGAACCAGTACCCTCACCCTAACCCTAACCGTATCCCTAAACCTAACCCTCACACTGACATTAAACCTCACTCTCACCCTAACCCGACCCCTCACCCTAACCCTCATCCTACCCTAAGCCTAACCCTAACCTTCATTCTAGACGTAACCCTAAACCTAACCTTCACCTGAACACTAACCCTAACTCTCATCCTCACCATTACCCTCACCCTAACACTAAACCTCACCCCACCCTAACCCTCACCCTCAAATGAAACCCCAACCTCACCCTAACCCTCATCCTCACCCTAAATAAAACCCTAACCCGAACTCTCACCCTTACCCTTAACCTCAGCCTCATACTAACCCTCACACTACTCCTAACCCTCACCCTAAACCTAAACATAAAGGTCACCATCAACTTCACCCTCACCCTCACTCTACCCCTAAACCTCACCCTAAACCTAAACCTAAACATCACCCTCATCCTCACCCTCACCCTCAGCCTAACTCAAACCCTAACGCTAATCTGAACCCTCAACCTCACCCTCACCCTCACCCTAACCCTCACCCTCGCCCTCATCTTGACCCTAACCTTCACCCTCACCCTCACCCTAAAGCTAAACCCTAAACCTAACCCTCACCCTAACCCTCACTCTAACTGTAATGCTAACCCTAACCCTCACACTCAGCCTAAACCTCACCCTAACCCTTACCCTCACCGTAACCTAACCCCAACCCTAACCCTCACCCTCACCCTATCCGTCACCCTAAGCTTAAGGCTAATCCTCACCATAACCCTCACCTTAACCCTAACCGTAATCCTTACCCTTACCCTAACCCTAATCCTATCCTTAACCCTGACCCTCACACTAACCCTAACCCTCACCCTCACTCTAACCCTCACCATGACCCTAAACCTAACTCTCACCCTCAACCTAGCCCTCACCCTAACCCTAATCCTAACCCTCAGCCTCACCCTAACCCTCACCCTAACCGTAACCCTCACCGTCACAATAACACTCACCCTAACCCTAACCCTAAACCTAAACCTAATCCTCACCCTAACACTCACCCTCACCATAACCCTAACCTTCACCTTAACCCTCACCCTAAACCTAACTCTAAGCCTAACCCTAACCCTCGCCGTAACCCTAATCCTAAACAAAACCCTCACCCTCACCCTAACCCTCAACCTAACCCTTAACCTCAGCCTCACCTTAACCCTCACACTAACCCTAACCCTCACCCTAACCCTAAACCTAAACGTCACCCTCACACTAACCCACACCCTCATCCTAACTCTCACCCTCACCTTAACCCTAACCCTATCCCTAACCTTCACCCTAACCCTAAACCTAAACCTCACCCTAACCCTAACCCTACCCTTAACCATCAACCACACCATAGCCCTCACCCTAACCCTAATCCTAACCATAACCATCACATAAACCTAACCCTCACAATAACCCTAGCCCTCACCCTCACCCTAAACCTCACCCAAACACTAACCCTCACCCTAACCCTCACACTAATCGTATACCTAACCCTAAGCCTAACCCTCAACCTAAACCTCAACCTAACACTAACCCTAACCCTTACCCTCACTCTAACCCTACACCTAACCCTCACCCTCACCCTTACCCTCACCCTAACTCTTAACCTCACCCTCACCCTAAACCTCACACTTACCCTAACCCTCACCCTCATTCTAAACCTAAACCTCACTGTCAGCCTCACCGTCACCCACAGCCTAAATCTAAACCTAACCCTAATCCTGGCCCTCACCCTAACCTTAAACATCAAACTCACCCTCAACCTCATCCTCAGCCTAACTCTAACCCTAACCCTAATCCTAGCCCTCACCCTCTCCCTCACCCTCAACGTCACCCTCACCCTCACCCTCACCCTAACTCTAACAATAACCCTATCCCTAACCCTATCCCTAACTCTAAACCTAACCCTAACCTTAACAGTAACCCTAACCCTAACCCTCACCCTAAACCTAACCCTAACCCTCACACTAAACCTAGCCCTCACCCTAACCCTAACCCTACCCCTCACCTTCACCCTAAATCTAAACCTAATCCTAGGGCTAACCCTCACCCTCACCAGAGCCCTCACCCTAACCCTAATCCTAACTTGAACCCTCACCTTAACATTAAAACTCACCCTAATCCTCACCCTCACCCTCACCCTAAACCTTACCCTAACCATAACCCTAACCCTCACCCTAACCCTCACCCAAACACTATCCGTAACCCTAACCCTCAACCTAACCCTCACCCTAACCCTCACACTAAACCTAACCCTCACCCTAACCCTAACCCTAAACGTCACCCTCACCCTAACCCTCACCCTCAGCCTAACTCTAACCCTCACCCTATCCCTAACCCTAAATCTAACCCTAACCCTCTCCCTCACCCTAAAGCTAACCATAAACCTAACCCCAACCCTAACCCTCACACTCACCCTATCCAGCAGCCTAACCCTAACGCTAACCCTCACCCTAACCCTAATGGTAACCCTCAACCTAACCCTAACCCTATCCCTAACCCTCACCCTCACCCTAAACCTCACCCTCACCCTAACCCTTACCCTCTCCCTAACCCTAATCCTATCCCTAAACCTATCCCTAGCCCTAAACCTCACACTAAACCTTGCCCTCACCCGAACTATAACCCTACCCTCACCTTAACCCTCACCCTAACCCTAACCCTATCCTTCACCCTAACCCTAACCCTTACCCTTACCCTAAAACTAACCCTATACCTAAACCTGACACTAACCTTAACCCTCAATCTAACACTAACCCTCAACCTCACTTTAACACTTAACCTCACCCTCATCCTAACCCTAACCCTAAATGTCACCATCACCCTAACCCTCACCCTCAGCCTAACTCTAACCCTCACCCTAACCCTAAACCTAACCCTCACACTAACCCTAACCCTCACCCTCACCCTCACCCTAATACTCATGGTAACCCTAACGCTCATTCTCACACCAACCCTCACCCTAACACTAACCCTCTCACTAAACCTAAACCTCATCCTAACCCTAACCTTAACCCTCACCAAAACACTAAAAATAACTCTCATCCTCAACCTAGCCCTCACCCTACCAATAATCATTAATCTACCTTAACCCTAAACGTTACCCTCAACCTCAAAATAACCCTCACCCTAACCCTAACCCTAACCCTAACTCTAATCCTCACCCCAACCCTAAACCTCACCATCACCCTTACCCTCACCCTAAACCTCACCCTAACCATAATTTTAAGCCTAAGCCTAACCCTCACCCTAACCCTCACCCTAACCCTAATCTTAAACCAAACCCTCAGCATCACCCTAACCCTTAAACTAAGCCTCACTCTAACCCTAACCCTCACCCTAACCTTAAGCATTACCATCACCCTCACCCTCAGCTTCACACTCAGCCTAAACCTAAACCTAATGTTAATCCTAACCCTGACCCTAACCCTGACCCTCACACTAACCCTAACCCTAACCCTCACCCTAAACCTCACCCCCACCCTAATGCTAACCCTAACCCTCACACTCACCCTAAAACTCACCCTAACACTTAACCTCACCGTTAACCTAATCCTAACCCTCACCCTCACCCTAAAAGTAACCGTACCCCTAACCATAACCCTAACCCTAACCCTCAACCTAACCCTCACCTTAATGCTAACCCTAACCCTAAACCTCAACCTATCCCTCACCCTAACCCTAACCCTATCCCTAACCCTCACCCTTACCCTAACCCTCACCCTCACCTTAATCCTTACCCTCACGCTAACCTAAACCTAACCCTAACACTAACCCTCACACTAACCCTAACCCTCACCATAACCTTACCCCTACCCCTCAACTTAACCCTCATCCTTACCCTAAAATTCATCCTAAGCCTCACCCTAATCCTAACCCTAAACCTCACCCTCACCCAAACCCGAACCCTCACAATAACCCTAAACCTAACCTTAACTCTTACCTAACTAAAACCCACAACCTCACCCTCACCTTCACCCTAACCCTCACCCTTACCCTAGCCCTCACCCTAACCCTAAACCTAACCCGCACTCTCACCCTAACAATCACCCTAAACCTAACCCTATCCCTCACCCTAACACTAACCCTAACCCTAAACCTCAAGATCATCCTAATCCTCACCCTATCCTTAACCTTTACCTAACCGAAACCCTCAACCTCACCCTCACACTCACCCTAACCCTCCACATTAACCTAGATGTCAACCTAACCCTCAAACTAACCCTCACACTCACCCTCACCTTCACACTCAGTCTAGCACTAACACTGATCCTAACCCTAACCCTTAACCTCACCCTCACCCTAACCCTCACACTAAACCTAACCCTCACACTAACCCTAACCCTAAATGTCACCCTCACCCTAACCCTCACCCTCAGCATAACTCTAACCCTCACCCTATCCCTAACCCTAATCCTCACACTAACCCTAACCCTAACCCTCACCCTTACCCTAAACCTAACCCTAACCCATACCCTAACCCTCAACCTAAAACTTACGGTAAACCTAAAACTCATTCTCACCCTAACCGTCACACTAAACCTAACCCTCAATCTAAACCTAACCCTACCCTTCACCATTACCCTCATCCTAACCGAAACCCTAACCCTCACCATAACCCTAAACCTAACTCTCACCCTCAACCTAGCCCTCACCATAACCCTAATCCTAACCCTAACCCTCACCCTCACCCTATCCCTCACCCTAAACATAAACCTAACCATCAGAATAACGCTCACCCTAACACTAACCCTAACCCTAACTCTAATCCTCACCCTAACACTCACCCTCACCATAACCCTAACCCTCACCCTAACTCTCACCGTAAACCTAACCCTAAGCCAAACGCTAAAACTCCGCCTAACCCTAATCCTAAACACAACCCTCACCCTAACCCTAACCCTTAACCTCAGCCTCACCCTAACCCTCTCCTTAAACCTAAACATAATCGTCACCCTCAACCTCACCCCCACCCTCAGCCTAACTCTAACCCTAAGCTAATCTGAACCCTCACCCTCACCCTCACCCTCAACCTAACCCTCAGCCTCGCCCTCACCCTCTCCCTAACCCTAACCCTAACCCTAACCCTAAACCTCACCCTCACCCTAAAGGTAACCCTAAACCTAACCCTCACCCTAACCCTCACCGTAACTGTAAAACTAACCCTAAACTTCACACTCACCCTAAACCTCACCTTAACCCTTACCCTCACCGTAAACCTAACCCCAACCCTAACCCTCACCCTAACCCTATCGGTCACCCTAAACCTAACACTAACCCTCACCCTAACCCTCACCCTAAACCTAACCATAACCCTCAACCTATCTCTCAACCTAACCCTAATCCTATCACTAACCCTCAACCTCAACCTAAACCTCACCCTCACCCTCACCCTAAATCTTACCCGCACCCTAACCATAAACCTGTCCCTAACCCTAACGCTCACACTAACCCTAACCCTCACCCTCACCCTAACCCTAATCCTTACCCTCCCACTAACCCTAACACTTTCCCTAACACTAATCCTCACACTAACCCTAACCCTCACCCTCACCCTAATCCTCTTCTTCACCCTAACACTTACCATAACCCTAAACCTAATCCTATCCTTAGACCTAACTCTAAATCTAAAGCTCACACTAAAACTAGCCCTCACCCAAACCATAAACCTACACTCACCTTAACCCTCACCTTAATCCTAACCCTCACCCTAACCCTAACCCTTAGCCTCACCCTAACTCTAAACCTATCCCTAACACTCTACCTCACCCTAAGCCTCAACATCACCCTAACACTAACCCTTACCCTCACCCTAACCCTAACACTATCCCTAACCCTAACACTCACACTAACCCTAACCCTCATCCTCACCCTAACACTCACCCTCACCCTAACCCTTACCCTCACTCTAACCCTAACCCTAACCCTAACCGTAAACCTCACAGTAATCCTAACCCTCACATTAAACCTAACCCTATCCCTCAACTTAACCCTCACCCTAACCCTAACCCTAATGCTCACTGTAACCAAAAACCTAACCCAGACCTTCACCCTAACCCTCACCCTAACACTAATCCTAACCCTAACCCTCACCCTAACCCTAAACCTCAACCTAATCCTCACCCTAAACCTCACCCTATCCCTATCCCTGACACAAGCCCTAACACTCAACCTAATCATCACCCTCATCCTCACCCTAATGCTAAACCTAACACTAAACCTCACCCTAACCCTCACCCTAACCCTAAACATAACCCTCAACCTCAACCAAGCCCTCATGTTAACCCTAATCCTAACCCTAACCCTCACCCTAACCCTTACCCTCACCCAAACCATAACCCTCACCCTCACAATAACCTTCACAATAACCCTAACCCAAACCCTAACTCTAACCCTCACCCTAAACCTCACACTCAATCTAACCGTAAACCTCACCCTAACCCTCTCCCTAAACCTAACCCTAAGCCTAACTCTAACCCTCACCCTAAACTTCACGCTCACCCTAATCCTAAACCTACCCCTCAACCTCACCATAACACTCACACTAAAACTTAAGCTCAGCCCCAACCTAACCCTTACACTAACCCTAACCCTCACCTTAACCCTCATCCTCATCCTAACTCTAAACCTATCTCTAATCCGAACCCTCACCCTCAGCCTCACACTAACCCTAATCCTAAACCTCACCCTCACCCTTACCCTCACCATAACCCTCAACGTCGCCCTCAGCCTCACCCTAAACCTATCCCTAGCCCTCACCCTAACCCTAAAACTCACCCTAACCCTAACCCTAACCCTCACCCTCAACCTAACCCTAAACTTAACCCTCAGCTTAACCGTAATTCTAGCCCTAATCCTCACACTCACCGGAAAACTCACCCTAACCCTTACCCTCACCGTAAACCTAACTCTAACCCTAACCCTCAACCTCAACCTAACCCTCACACTAACCCTAACCCTAACCCTCACTCTAACCCTAAGCCTAACCCTTATCCTCACCCTAGCTCTCACCCTAACCCTAATCCTAACCCTAACCCTCACACTAACCCTAACCCTCACCCCAACCCTAACCCTCACCCTCAAACTAAACCTCACCCTAACCCTAACTCTAACCTTCACCCTAACCCTCACCCTATCCCTATCCCTGACACCAACCCTAACCCTCAACCTACCCCTCACGCTAACCCTAACCCTAACCCTAACCCTAACACTAAACCTCACCCTAACCCTCACCCTAACGCATAACCTCACCCTCACCCTAACCTTCACACTTATCCTAACCCTCACCTTAACCCTAAATATAAACTTCATCCTAACCCTAAACCACACCCTCGGCTTAACTCTAACCCTCACCCTAACCATAACCCTATCCATAACCCTCACCATAACCCTAACCCTAACTCTCATCCTCAACCTAACCCTAACCCTAACCCTCACCCTAAACCTCACAATCACCCTCAAAATAACCCTAACTCGAACCCTAAATCTAAACTTCACCCTAACCCTCACCCACACTCTAACCCTAAACCTCACCCTAACACTCACCCTATCCCTATCCCTGACACTAACCCTAACTCTCAACCTAACCCTCATCCTAACGCTCGCCCTAACCCTAACCCTAACACTAAACCTCACCCTAACCCTCACCCTAACCCTTAAACTCACCCTCACCCTAAACCTCACACTAATCCTAACCCTCACCCTAATCCTAAACTTAACCATCACCCTCAACCTAGCCCTCACCCTAACCCTAACCCTAACCCTAAACCTCACCCTAAACCTAACCCTAACCCTCACCTTAACCCTAAATCTAAACCTAACCCTAAGCCTATCCCTCACCCTCACCAGAGCCCTCACCCTAAACCTAATCCTAACGTTAACCCTCACCTAACACTAACACTCACTCTAACCCTCACCCTCACCCTAAACCTCACCCTAACCATATCCCTAAACCTCACCCTAACTCTCACAGAAACACTATCCCTAACCCTAACCCTCAACCTAACCCTCACCCTAACCCTCACCCTAAGCCTAAACCTAACACTAACCCTCAACCTAACCCTTAACCTAACCCTTAACCTCACCCTCACCCTAACCCTCACACTAACCCGAACCCTAACCCTAACCCTAACACTAAACGTCACCCTCACCCTAAACCTCACCCTCAGCCTAAATCTAACCCTCACCCTATCCCTAACCCTAACCCTCAAACTAACCCTATCCCTAAACCTCACCCTTATCCTAACCCTAACCCTAACCCACTCCCTAAACCTCAACCTAACACTCACGGTAACCCTAACACTCATTCTCACCCTAACCCTCACCCTAAACATAGCCCTCACACTAAACCTAACCCTCAATCTAACCCTAACCCTACCCCTCAACATTACCCTCATCCTAACCATAACTCTAACCCTTATCATAATCCTAAACCTAACTCTCACCCTCAACATAACCCTAACCCTCACCCTAACCATAACCCTAAACCTAATCCTAAGCCTAACCCTAACCCTCACCCTAATCCTAATACTAAACACAATGCTCACCCTCACCCTAACCCTCACCCTAAACCTAAACATAAACGTCACACTCACCCTCACCCTCACCCTTAGCCTAACTCTAAGCCTAACGCTAATCCGAACCCTCAAGCTCAACCTCACCCTAACCCTCAGCCTCGCAGTCACACTCACCCTAACCCTAACCCTAACCCTAACCCTCACCCTCAACCTCACCCTAAAGCTAACCCAAAACCGTACCCTCACCCTAACTGTAATGCTAACCCTAACCCTCACACTCACCCTAAAGCTCACCCTAACACTTACCCTCACCATAAACCTAACCCCAACCCTAAACCTCACCCTCACCCTATCCGTCACCCTAACCCTAACGCTAACCCTCACCATAACCCTAACCATAACCCTCAACCTAACCCTCAACCTAACCCTAACCCTATCCCTTACCCTCACCCTAACCCTAAACCTCACCCTCACCCTAAATCTAATCATTACCAAAACCTTAACCCTAACCCTATCCCTAACCCTTACCCTCACACTAACTCTATCCCTCACCCTCACCCTAACCCTCACACTCACCCTAACCCTTACTCTAACCCTAACCCTAATCGTGTCCCTAAACCTAACCCTAGCCCTAAACCTCACACTAAACCTAGCCCTCACCCCAACCATAACCCTACCCTCACTTTAACTTTCACCCTAACCCTAACCCTAACCCTCACCCTAACACTAAACGTTACCCTCAATCTAACCCTAACAATATCCCTAATCTTCTCCTTCACCGTAAACCTCACCCTCACCCTAACCCTAACCCTTACCCTCACCCTAAACCTAACACTATCCCTAACCCTAACCCTCACACTAACCTGAAAACTAACCATCAAACTAACCCTAAACCTAACCCTCACCCTCACCCTAACACTCACGGTAACCCTAACGTTCATTCTCACTCTAACCCTCACCTTAACCCTAACCCTCACACTAAACCTAACACTTACTCTAACCCTAACCTTACCCATCACCATTAACCTCATCCTAACCCTTACCCTAACCCTCACCATAACCCTAAACCTAACTCTCACCCTCAAACTAGCCCTCACCCTAACCCTAAATCTAACCCTAAACCTCACCTTCACCCTAACACTCACCCTAACCGTAACCCTCACCATCACAATAACGCTCACTCTAATCCTCACCCTAACACTCACCCTCACCATAACCCTAACCCTCACCCTAACCATAACCCTAAACCTAACCCTAAGCCTATCCCTAACCCTCACCCTAACCCTAATCCTAAACACAACCCTCACCCTCACCCTAACCCTCAACCTAAACCTAAACATAAACGTCAAACTCACCCTCACCCTCAACCTCAGCCTAACTCTAAGCCTAACGCTAATCCTAAACCCTCATCCTCACCCTCACCCTAACCCTCAGCCTCGATGTCACACTCACCCTAACCCTAACCCTAACCGTAACCCTCACTCTCAAACTCACCCTAAAGCTAACCCTAAACCGAACCCTCACCCTAACCCTCACCCTAACTGTAATGTTAACCCTAACCCTCACACTCACCCTAAACCTCACCCTAACCCTTACCATCACCGTAAACCTAACCCCAACCCTAAACCTCACACTCAACCTATCCGTCACCCTAACCCTAACGCTAACCCTCACCCTAACCCTAACCCTCACTCTAACCCTAACACTATCCCTAACCCACTCCTTCACCCTAAACCTCACCCTCACCCTAACCCTAACCCTTACCCTCACCCTAACCCTAACACTATCCCTAACCCTAACCCTCACACTAACCCTAAACCTAACCATCACACTAACCCTAACCCTAAACCTCACCCTCACCCTAACACTCACGGTAACCCTAACGCTCATTCTCACACTAACCCTCACCTTAACCCTAACCCTCACACTAAACCTAACCCTTACCCTAACCCTAAGCCTACACCTCACCATTACCCTCATCCTAACTCTTAACATAACACTCACCATAACTCTAAACCTAACTCTCACCCTCAAGCTAGCCCTCACCCTAACCCTAATTCTCTCCCTAACCCTCAGCCTAAACCTAACCCTCACCTTAAATGTTACCCTCACACTCACATAACCCTGACCCTAACCTAACCCTAACTCTAATTCTCACCCGAACCCTAAACCTCACCAACACCCTTTCCCTCACCCTAAAACTCAACCTAACCCTAACTTTAAGCCTAACTCTAACCTCACCCTAACCCTAATACTAAACCTAACCCTCACCCTCACCCTAACCCTTAACCTCAGCATCACCAAACCCTCACACTAACCCTAACCCTCAACCTAAACCTAAGCATAAACATCTCCCTCAAACTTACCGTCAACCACAGACTAACTCTAACCCTAACGCTAATCCGAAGCCTCACCGTCAGCCTCACCTTAACCCTAACCCTAACCCTCACCCTCACCGTAACTCTCAACCTCGCCCTCACCCTCACATTAACCCAAACCCTCAACCTAACCCTCACCCTAACCCTCACCCTAACCCCAACCCTAACACTAAACCTCACCATAACCCTCACCCTAACCCTTAACCTCACCCTAGACCCTAACCGTCACCTAATCCAAACCCGCACCCTAACCCTAAACCTAACCGTCACCCTCACCCTAACCCATACCCTCAGCCTAACTCTAACCCTCACCCTAACCCGAACCCTATGCCTCACCCTCACTCTAACCTTAACCCTAACCCTATCCCTCACCCTAACCCTGAACCTAACCCTCATCCTCAATCTAGCCCTCACGCTAACCCTAATCCTAACCCTCAACTTAACCCTTACCCTCACACTAACCATAACCCTCACCCTAACCCTAACCATAATCGTCACCGTAACCCTCACTCTAAACCTTACCCTCACCCTAACCATAACCCCCAGCCTCACAATAACCCTCACAATAACCCTAACCAGCACCCTAACTCTAACACTCACCCTAACCCTCACCCTCACTCTAAACCTAACCCTCACCCTAACCCTAACCCTAAGCCTTACTCTAACCCTAACCCTAAACCCCTAAACGTAACCCTCACCCTAACCCTAATGCTAGACCTAATCCTCACATTCAACCTAAACCTCACCCTAACCCTTACCCTCACAGTAAACCTAACCCTAACCTTAACCCGAACCCTCAACCTAACCCTCAACCTTACCCTAACCCTTTGCCTAACCCAAACCCTAATCCTGAATCTTACCCTCAACCTAACTGTAACCCTTACCTTCTCCATAACCCTAACCCTATCCCAAAACCTAACCCTCACACTAACTCTAACCCTCAGCCTCACCCTTAACCTCACCTGAACCCGAACCCGTACGCTCACCCTAACCCTAACCCTATCCCTAAACCTAACCCTCACATGAACACTAAACCTCACCCTCACATTAACACGATCCCTCACCCAAACCCTCATCCTAACTGTAAGCCTAACCCTAACCCTCACTCTAAACGTAACCCTAAACCTGAACCTAACCCTCACCCTCACCCTAACCCTCACACTCACCCTCACCCTCAGCCTAAACCTAACCCTAATCCTAAAAATAACCCTCACCGTCATCCTAACTCTAACCCAAATCCTAAACCTAACCCTCACACTCTCCCTCACACTCACACTAACCCTAACACTAACCCTCACACTAAACCTAACCCTCACCCTAACCCTAACCCGCACACTCACCCTAACACTCACACTAACCCTAATCCTCACCCTAACCCTAACTCTCACCCTAACCCTAACCCTATCACTCAAGCTAACCCTTACCCTAACCCTAAACCTAACCCTCACCCTAACACTAACCCTCAACCCCACCCGAACCCTAACCCTCATCTGAAACCTCAACCTCACCCTAACCCTCATCATCACCCTAAATAAAGCCCTAACCCTAAGCCTCACACTAACCCTAACCCTAACCCTCACCCTTACCCTCACCCTCACCCTGAGCCTAACCTTAACCCTAAACCTAATCCTAACCCTAAACCTCAACGTCACCCTGACCCTCACCCTAAACCTTACCCTCACCCTAACCGTAACCCTAACCCTAACCCTCATACTAAACCTAACCCTCACAATATCCCTAAGCCTACCCCTCAACCTAACCCCCACACTAACCCTAAACCTAACCCTCACGCTAAACCTAAACCTCACCCTAACCCTAACCCTCACCCTCACCCTCACACTCACCCTAACCCTTATACTCACCCTAAGCCTAACACTAACACTAACCCTAAAACTAAACCTAACACTCACTCTAACCCTAACTCTAAACTTCACCTTAACCGTAACCCTCACCCTAACTGTCACCCTCACCGTCACCTTACCCCTCACCCTAACCCTAACTCTAACCCTCACCTTAACCGTAACCCTCACCCTAAACCTCACCCTCAACCTAATCATCACCCTAACCCTAACCCTTACTTAGTTGAAACCCTCACCCTCACCTTCACCCTCACCCTAAGCCTCACCCTAACCTTAGCCCTCAACTTAACCCTAACCCTAATACTAACCCTCACCCTCACCCTAACCCTCACCCTCACCAGAGCCCTCAACTTAACCCTAACACTAATCCTAACTCCCACCCTAACACTCACACTCAAGCTCAGGCTAACCCTCACCCTCATCCTAATCCTAAACCTAACCCTCACCCTCACCCTAAGCCTCAACCTAACCCACAACCTCATCCTAATCCTAACCCTAACCCTAACCCTCACACTAAACCTAACCCTCACCCTCACACTCACCCTAACCCTCACACTAACCCTAAACCTCATCCTCACCCTAAACCTCACCCTATCCCTAACCCAACCCCTCACCCTATCCCTATCCCTGACACTAATCCTAAACCTCAAACTAACCCTCAATCTAACGCTCAATCCTAACCCTAACCCACAATCTAACCCTAATCCTCACCCTCAACCTAACCCTTAACCTCACCCTCACCCTCACCCTAACCCTCACACTAACCGTAACCCTCACCCTAACCATAACCCTAAATGTCACCCTCACCCTAACCTTCACTCTCAGCCTAACTTTAACCCTCACCCTAACCCTAAACCTAACTCTCACACTAACCCGAAACCTAACCCTCACACTCCCCCTAACACTCACGTTAACCCTAACGCTCATTCTAACACTTACCCTCACCCTAACCATAACACTCACACTAAACCTAACACTCACCCTAACCCTAACTCTACCCCTCACCCTTACCCTCATCCTAACCATAACCATAACCCTCACCATAACCCTAAACCTAACTCTCACCCTCAACCTAGCCCTCACCCTAACCCTAATCCTATCCCTAACCCTCACCCTAACCATATCCCTCACCCTAACCGTTACCCTCACCCTTACAATAACCCTTACCCTAACCCTAACCCAAAACCTAACTCTAATCATCACACCAAGCCTAAACCACACCATCACCCTTTCCCTCACCCTAAAACTCAACCTAACCCTAATTTTAAGCCTCACCCTAACCATCAACCTAACCCTCACCCTAACCCTAATCCTAAACCTAACCCTCATCCTCACCCTTACCCTTAACCTCAGCCTTACCCTAACCCTCACACTAACCCTAACCCTCACCCTAATCCAAAGCATAAACGTCACCCTCAACCTCAAGCTCACCCTCAGACTAACTCGAACCCAAACGCTAATCCAAACCCTCACCCTCAGCCTCAACCTAACCCTAACCCTAACCCCCATCCTCACCCTAACCCTCAGCCTCGCCCTCACCCTCACACTAACCCTAACCCTAACCTAACTCTCATTCTAACCCTAAACCTCAACCTAACCCTAACCCTAACTCTCACCCTAAACCTAACCCTAAGCCTAATCCTAACACTACCCCTCACCCTAACCCTCATGCTAACCCTAAATCTAACCCTAACCCTCACCCTACACCTCACACTAACCCTAAACCTGAACGTAACCCTCACCCTCAGCCTAACTCTAACCCTCACCATAACCCTAAACCTAACCCTCACACTAACCCTAACCCTAACCCTCACCATCACCCTAACCCTAAACTAACCATCACCCTAACCCTCACCCTAATACTCACAGTAACCCTAAACCTCACCCTCACCCTAACTCTAACCCTCACCCTAACCCTCACCCTAACCCTAACCCTAACACTCAACCTAAACCTAACCCTATCCCTAACCGTCACCCTTACCCTAAAGCTCACCCTCACCCTAACCCTAATCCTACCCCTCACCCTAACCCGCATGCTAACCCTAAATCTAAAACTAACCCTCACCCTAACCATCACCCTAACCCTAAATCTTACCCTAACCCTCACCCTAACTCTAACCCTTACTCTCACCCTAAACTAACCTTAATTCTAAGACTATCCCTCAACCTCACCCTAGCCCTCACACTAACCCTAATCCTAACCCTAACCCTCACCCTCACCCTAAACTTTGCCCTAACCCTCACCCTAACAATAACACTAACCCTCACCCTAACCGTCACTCTAACCTTAATCCTAAACATAACCCTCACCCTCACACTAACGCTCACCCTAACCCTTAAACTCAGCCTCACCCTAACCCTCAAACTAAACCTACACCTCACCCTAACCCTAAACATAAATGTCACCCTCACCCTCACCCTCAGCCTCAGCCTAAATCTAACCGTAACGCTAATCCGAACCCTCACCCTCAGGCTCACCCTAACCCTAACCCTAACCATCACTCTCACTCTCACCATCACCCTAACCCTCACCCTAACCCTCAACCTTACCCTCAACCTAACCAAACACTATCCCTGAACCTAACACTCACACTAACCCTAAAGCTCACCCTCATCCTAAACCTCTCCCTCACACTAACGCTTACCCTCACCCTAATCCTAACCCTATGCCTCAACCTAACCCCAACCCTAACCCTCACACTAAACCTAGCCCTCACCCTAACCCTAACCCTAGCCCTCACCTTAACCCTCAACCTAACCCTAACCCTAACCCTAACCCTCACCCTTACCCTAATCCTATGCCTAACCCTCACCCTCACCCTAAACCTCACCCTCACTCTAACCCTAACACTTACCCTCACCCTAACCATAACCCTATCACTAACCCTAACCCTCACACTAACCCTAACCCTCTTCCTCACCCTAACCCTCACCCTAACCCTTACC
Organism: Dipodomys merriami; assembly: GCF_024711535.1. Taxonomy (NCBI): domain Eukaryota; kingdom Metazoa; phylum Chordata; class Mammalia; order Rodentia; family Heteromyidae; genus Dipodomys; species Dipodomys merriami. Next base: position 45,221 of record NW_027203574.1, read on the forward strand.
CTCACACTAATGCTAACCCTAACCCTCACCCTAACCTTTATCCTCACTGTAACCCTAAACCCTCACACTAAATCTAACCCTCACGCTAACTCTAACCCTGCCCCTCACACTAACACCCAGCCTAAACCTAACCGCAACCCTCATCCTAACCCTAACCCTCACCCTTACCCTAAACCTCACCCTAAACCAAACCCTCACCCTAATCCTAAGCCTAACCCTCACACTAATCCTATCCCTCACCCTAACCCTCACCCTCACCCTAATCCTCTCCCTAACACTAACACTTATCTAACTGAAACCCTCAACCGAACCCTAACCCTAACCCGAACCCTAAAAATAACCATCACCCTACCCCTGACCCTAACCCTAACCCTAACCCTAACCCTAACCCTCACCCTCACCCTAACCCAAACCCTAAACCGCAGTCTCACATTACCTCTCACACTAACCCTAAACCTAACCCTTACCCTCACCCTCAGGCTTACATTAACCCTAACCCTAACCCTCATACTAACCAAAACCCTCAACCTAACCCTAACCCTACCCCTCACCCTAACCCTCATCCTAACACTAACCTAACCCTAAACCTAAACCTAACCCTCACCCACACCCTCACCCTCAGCCTAAACCTAACCCTAACCTGAATCCTAAAACTAATACTCAACCTCACTCAAACTCTAGCCCTAAACCTAACCCTAAACCTCACACTAACCCTCACCCTAACCCAAATCCTAACCACTACAATAACCCTAACCCTAACCCCAAAACTAACCCTCACCCTCAAATTAACCCTAACCCCAACCCTACCACTCACCATAACCCTAACCTTCACCATCAACCTAATCCTCACCCTAACCCAAATCCTTAGCTAACCAAAAACCTCAATCGAACTCTAAACCTAACCGTAACCCTAACCCTCACCCTACACCTCACCCTAAAACTAACCGTAACCCTAACACTCACCCTCACCCTAACCCTAACCCTACCCTAACCCTCAAACTAAACCTATCCCTCACCCTAATCCTAAGCCTAACCCTAACACTCAACCTCAACCTAGCCATCACCATAACCCCAATCCTAACCCTAACCCTCAAACTAACCCTAACCCTCACCCTCACTTTCACCCTAACCCTAACCCTCACACTAACCCTCATCATAACCCTAACCCTAATCCTAACCCTCAGCCTCACCCTCACCTTCAACCTAACCCTAACACTAACCCTCACACTAACCCTCACACTAACAGTCACGCTAAACCTAACCCTCACTCTCACCCTAAACCTCACCTTAAAGCTTACCCTCATCCTAAACCTAACCCTAACCCTAACCCTCACACTAAACCTAACCCTCACCCTAACCCTAATCCTAACCCTCAAGCTAACACTCACCCTAACCCTAACCTTACACCTCACCCTAAACCTAAACCTCACCCTCAACTTAAACCTAACCCTAACCCTAACCCTCACAGTAAACCTAACCCTCACCCTAACCCTAATCCTAACCCTCAAGCTAACACTCACCCTAACCCTAACCTTACACCTCACCCTAAACCTAAACCTCACCCTAACCCTCAACCTAACCCTCAACCTCACCCTCACCCTCATCCTAAGCCTAACCCTTACCCTAAAACTAATCCAAAACCTAACCCTCTCCCTCACCTTCACCCTAACCCTAACATTTAGCTTATCCCTAACCCTCACACGCACCTTAACCCTAATCCTAACCCTAATATTAACCCTCACACTCACCCTAATCCTAAAACTAACACTCACTCTGAAACTAACCCTTACCCTAACCCTTATCCTCACCCTAAATCTAACCCTAACCCTAAATCTAACCTTCACACTAAACATAACCATCATCCTAACCCTAACCCTCACCCTAACCCTCACCCTCACTCCTTCCCTCACCCTAAGCCAAACCCTAACCCTAACCCTAGTCCTAAACCTAACACTTTCCCTCAACCTCACCCTAACCCTAAACCTAACCCTCACCCACACCCTAACCCTCACTATAACCCAAACCTTCACGCTCACCCTAACCCTCACCCTCACCCTAAACATCACCCTAACCCTAACCCTCACCATAACTCTAACCCTAACCCTATGGCTAACCTTCACTATCACCCTAATGCTAACCATAAGCCGAACCCTCACCCACAACCTAACCCTCACACTCACCCTCACCCTCAACATCACCGTAACCCTCACCCTCACCCTAAACATAACCCTAACCCTACCCCTCACCCTAACCCTTAACCTAACCCTAACCTGCACACGAAACCTAACCTTCACCCTAACCTTACCGTATCCATCACCCTCAGCCAAACCCTAACCCTACCCCTAGTCTTAAACCTAACCCTTTCCCTCACCCTCAACCTAACCCTAAACCTAACCCTAACCCTCACCCTAACCCTCACCATAACACTAACCCTAACTCTCACCTTCACCTTAAACCTAACCCTAACCCTCACCCTAACCCTAAAGCTAACTCTGACAATCACTCTCCAACTAACCCTCACCCTAAACCTTAACCTCACCCTAACCCTAACTGTAACCCTAAAACTCACACTAAACTTAAGCCTCAACCTAACCTTACACTATCCCTCATCCTAACACATACCCTAACCCTAACCCTAACACTCACCCTCACCCTAACCCTAACCCTAACACTCACCCTCACCCTAACCCTAACCGTCACCCTAACCCAAACCCGCAACCACACCCTAACCTTCACACTCACACAAACCCTCACCCTCAACCTAACCCTCAACCTCACCCTAAACCTCACCCTAACCGAACCCAACCCTAACCCTCACGCTAACTTTAACGCTAACCCTGAACCTAAGCCTCAAACTAACCCTCACCCTAACCCTTACCCTCACGCTAACTCTAACCCTAACCGTAAACCTAACCCTCACAATAAACCTAACCCTCATCCAAAACCTAACCCTATCCCTAACCCTAACCCTCACCCTAACCCTAACCCTAACCCTCACCCTAACCTTAACCCTAATGCTCACCCTCACCCTAACCCTCATACTAAACCTGACACTCACCCAAACCCTATCCCTCACCCTAACCCTCACCCTAACCCTAACCCTCACCGTCACCCTAAACCTAAACCTAACCTCACCCTCACCCTAATGCTAACTGTCACCTAAACCTCACCCTACCCCTAACCCTCAGCCACACCCTAACCCTCACCCTCACCCAAACACTCACCCTCACCCTCAGCCTCACCCTCACCCTAATCCTCAACCTAACACAAACCTTGGCGTAAACGAAATCCTCAACCGAAACCTAACCCCAACCCTAACCCTGAAAATCACGCTACCCCTCACCCTAACCCTAACCCTAACCCTAACCCTCACCCTCATCCTTACCTTCACCCTAACCATTAACCTCAGCCTAACCCTCACCCTAAACCTCACTCTAATCCTAATCCTCACCCTCACCCTCACCCTACCTCAAACCTAACCCTAATCCTCACCGTAACCTTAACCCTCAACCTATACCTATCACTGAGTCTCACCCTAACCCTCACCCAAACCATAAAACTAACTGTAACGCTTACCCTCACCCTCTCCCTAACCACCATCCTAACCCTTACCCTCACCCTAACCCTAACCCTCACGCTAACAGTCACCCTCACCCTAACCCAAATTCTAACCCTCACCCGAACCCTAACCCTAACCCTATCCCTCAACCTCAAACTAACCGTCACACTAACCCTTACCCTCACCCTAATGCTAAGCCTAACCCTCACACTAACCCTAACCCTCACCCTAACCATAACCCTACCCCTCACCCTAACCCTCATCATAACCCTAAACAAAACCTAACCCTAAACCTAACCCTCACCTTCACCCTCAACCTCAGCCTAACCCTAACCTTAACACTAATCCAAACCCTAATCCTCACCCTAACCCTAACCATTATCCTAATCCTAACCCTAATCCTCACCCTAAACCTAACACTCAGCCTAACTTTCACCCTAAACCTAAACCTAACCCTAACGCTTACCCTCACCCTAAACCTCACCCTAACCCTTACCCTCAGCCTAACCCTCAGCCTAACCCTCAACCTAACCCTAACCCTAACCCTCACCGTCACCCTCACCCTAACTCTCACCCTAACCCTAACCCTAAACCTCACCCTAACCGTAACCTCAACCTGTACCCTGACACTAAACCTAACCCTCACCCTAACATTAACCCTAAAACTAACCCTCACCCTAACCCTCACACTAAACCTAAACGGCACCCTAACCCTCACTCTCACCCTAAACCTCACCCTAAACCTAACCCTAACTCTCACCCTCAACGTTGCCATCACCCTAACCCTATTCCTAACTCTAACCCTCACCCTAACCCTAACCCTCAAACTCACGCTAACACTCACCCTCACACTACGCCTAAACCTACCCCTAACCCTGAACCTCACAGTCACCCTAATCCTAACCCTAACCCTCACCCTCACTGGAACCCTAACCCTAACCCTCACCATAACACTAAACCTAACCCTAACCCTAACCCTCACCTTCACCCTTGCCCTCACCCTGACCCTAATCCTAACCCTAAACCTCATATAAACCTCACCCTAACCCAACCCAAACACTCACCCTAACCCTAACCCTAACCCTAAACCCCACGCTAAGCCTAAGCCTAAGCCTAAGCCTAAGCCTAAGCCTAACCCTAACACTAACCCTAACTCTAACTCTAAAGCTCACTCTCACCCTAACCCTAACTCTAACCCTAACACTAAACCTAAACCTCATCCTAACCCTAATCCTAACCCTCAGCCTCACCCTCCCCGTAACCGTAACCGTAACCCTAACCCTAAAATAACCCTCACCCTAACTCTAACCCTTACCCTCACCCCCAAGCTTGGACTAAGCCTAAGCCTAAGCCTAAGCCTAAGCCTAACCCTAACCCTCACACTCACCCTCACCCTAACCCTAACTGTAACACTAACCCTAACACTAACCCTCATACTATCCCTCACGCTAATGCTAACTCTAACCCTAAACCTCACCCTCATCCTAACCCTCACCCTCACCCTCACCCTCAGCCTAACACTAAGCCTAATCCTAACCCTAACCCTAACCCTAAACCTTACACTCAACCTCACCCTAACACTAAGCCTAAGCCTAACACTAACCCTAACCCTCACTCTCACCCTATCCCTCACCCAAACCCTAACCCTAACACTAACCCTAACCCTAACCCTCACCCTAAACCTCACCCTAACCCTAACTCTAACCCTAAAGCTCACCCTCACCCTAACCCTAACCCTAACCCTAATCCTCAGCCTCAGCCTCAACGTCACCATAACCTTAACCCGAAGCCTAACCCTAACAATAACCCTATCCCTAACACTAATCCTATCCCTAACCTTCACCTTAACCCTCACCCTAAACATAACCCTAATCCCACCCTCACCCTAGCTCTCACCTTAACGCTAATACTAACCCTAACAATCACCCAAAATCTCACACTAATCCTAACCCTAAACCTGACACTAACCTTAACCCTCACACTCACATTCACCCTCAAACTAAACATAAACCTAATCCTAAGCATAACCCTCACTCTCACACTCATCCTAACCCTACCCCTACCCCTAACCCTCATCCTAACCCTAATTTCCACCCTAAGCCTAACCCTCACCTTAATGCAAACCCTCAACCTGAACCTAACCCTCACCCTAACCATAACCCTAATCCTCACCCTCACCCTAGCCCTCACCCTAACCCTAATCCTAACCCTAAACCTCACCCAAACTCTCACCCTAATCCTAACCCTAACCCTCACCCTATCCTAACCCTCACCCTCACCCTCAGCTTCAGCCTAACCCTAAACCTTATCCTAATCATAACCCTCACCCTCACCCTCATCCTAACCCTACCCCTAACCCTAACCCTCACCCTAACCCAACCTCCACGCTAAACCTAACCCTCACCTTAAAACTAACCCTCACCCTAACCCTAAGCCTAACTCTAACACCAAACCTCATCCTCACCCTAACACTAACCCTAACACTAACCCTTACACTAAACCTCACCCTAATGCTAACTCTAACCCTAAACCTCATGCTGACCCTAACCCTAACCCTCACCCTAACCCTCACCCTCAGCCAAACCCTAAGCCTAAGCCTAACCCTAACCCTAACCTTCACACTCACCCTCACCCTAACCCATAACCTAATCCTAATCCAAACCCTAACCCTAAACCTAACACTCACCCTAACCCTCACCCTAACCCTTACCCTCACCCTAACCCTAACCATAATGCTCACCTTCACCCTAAACCTAACCCTAACGCTCACCATCACCCTAACCCTCACTTAAAACCTAACCCACACCCACACCCTAAACCTCAGTCTCACCCTCACCCATACCCTCACGCTAATCCACACCCTCATCCTAAACATCAGCCTAAGCCTAACCCTCACCCTTACCCTAACTCTCACCCTCACTATCACCCTCAGCCTAACCCTAATCCTAACCGTAATCCTAACCCTAACCCTCACCCTCAACCACAACCTCAACTTAACCTTAACCCTAACCCTAATCCTAACCCTAAACTTCAGCCTCACCTTAACCCTAACCCTAACCCTCACCGTAACCCTAATCCTAACCCTAACCCAAACCCTAACCCTCACCCTAAACCTCACCCTAACTCTAAACCTAACACTTACCCTAACACTAACCCTCAGCCTAAACCTCACCCTAACACTAACTCTAACCCTAAACCTCATCCTCATCATAACCCTAACCCTCACCCTCACCCTCAACCTCATCCTAACCCTAAGGCTAAGACTAACCCTAACCCTAATGCTTACACTCACCCTCACCCTAACCCTAAACCTGAACCTTTTCCTAACCCTAACCCAAACATTCATCCTAACCTTTACCCTAACCCTAACCCTAAACCTAACCCTCACCAAAACCCTCACCCAAACTCTAACTCTAACCCTAAACCCCACCCTCACCCTAACCCTAACCCTCACCCTTACCTCACCCTCACCGCAACCCTAACCGAAACCCTAACCCTAAACTTCACCCTCAACCTCACCCAAACCAAACCCAAACCCTCAACCGAACCCTCAACCTAACCCTCATCCTCACCATCACCCTCAGCCTAACCCTAACCCTAATTTAACCCTAACCTTCACCCTCAACCTAACCCTAGCCCTAACCCTTACTCTCACCCCAACCCAAACCTCCACCCTAAACTTAACCCTCACCCTAACCCTAACCCTTATGCTAACCCTAACCCTCACACTAACCCTAACCCTCACCATAAACGTAATCCTACCCCCTCACGCTACCCCTCACCCTACGCCTCACCGTAACCCTAAACCTAACCGTAATCTTAACCCTAACCCTAACCCTAAACCTCACCCCAATCCTAACCCTCACCCTCACCCTCAACCTCACGCTCACCATAACCGTAACCCTAACCCTAACCCTAACATTAACCCTAAACCTAAACCTAAACCTAATCCTAATCCTTAAACTCACCCTCAAACTCACCCTAACCTTAACAATGACCCTAATCCTAACCCTAAACCTAACCCTAACCCTAATTCTAACACTCAGCCTAACCAAAACCATAACCTTAAACCTCATCCGAACCATAACCAAAACGCTCACCCTCACCCTAACCCTAAATCTAACCCTAAGCCTACCCCTCACCCTAACACTGACTCTACCACTCACGGTAACCCTAACCCTCAATTTCACCCTAACCCTCACCCTAAACCTTACCCTAACCCTAACTCTAACCCTAACCCTAACCCGCACACTAAACCTAACCCTCACCCTAACCCTAACACTTACCCTCATCCTCACACTCACCCTCACCCTAAAACTAACCCTAACCGTCACCCTAACCCTCACACTAACTCTAAGGCTAACCCTAACCCTCATTCTCATTCTAACCCTCACGCTAACCCTAACCCTAACCCTCACTCTAACCCTCGCCCTCACAATAACCCTCACCCTAAGCCTAACCCTCACCCTAACTCTAACCTTCACACTCACCCTCAGGCTAACCCTATACCGAATCCTATCCCTCACCCGCACTCTCAGCCTAACCTCAACCGAACCCTAACCCTAAACCTAAACCTCACCCTCACCCTAACCCTCACTCTAACCCTAATCCTAACCCTAAACCTAATCCTAACCCTCAGCCGCACCCTAAACCTCACCGTCAGTCTAACCCTAAACCTAAACCTAACCCTCACCCACACCCTAACCCTCAGACTCAACCAAACCCTCACCCTCACCCTAAAACTCACCCTAACCCTAACCCTCAACCTCACCCTCACCCACACCCAAACCCTAATCCTCAGTCTCACCCGAAATCTCACCCTCATCCTAAACCTCACCCTCACCCTAAACATCACCTAAGCCTAACCTTCACCCTCACCATAACCCTAAACCTAAACCTCACCCTAACCTTAACCCTCACCCTCAACCTAACCCTCAGCCTCACCCTAACCCTAATCCTACCCCTAAACCTCACCCTCACTCTCCACATCATCTTAAACTAACCCTCACCCTAACCCTAACCCTAACCCTCAGCCTAACCCTAACTCTCACCCTAACCCTCACCCTCACCCCAACCTCACCCTAACCATAACCCTAAACCTAGACCTTACCCTAACCCTTACCATCACACTCACCCTCACACTCAACCTAACCCTCACCCTCAAACTAGCCCTCAGCCTAAACCTAACACTAACCCTAAACCTCACCCTCACCTTCACACTCAGACTAAACCTAACCCTAAACCTAATCCTAACCTTAACCCTCACACTCACACTCACCATAAAGCTCATCCTCACCATAGCCCTCACCCTAACCCTAACCCTAACCCAAACCCTAAACATCAACATCACCCTCAGCCTCCCCCTCTCCCTCAGGCTAACCCTAACCCTAACCTTAATCCTAACCCTAACCCTAACACTCACACTAACCCTAACCCTCACTCTCACCCTAAACCTCACCCTAACACTTACCCTCACCCTAACCCTTACCCTAAGCCTAACGCTCACACTAAACCTAACCCTCACCCTAACCCTAACGCTAACCATCACCCAAACCCTAAGCCTAACCATAAACCTCACCCTAAACCTAATCATCACCATCACCCTAGCCCTCAAACCAACCCTAATCCTAACCCTAACCCTCACCCTTACCCTCACCCTAACCGTAAATCTCACTATCACCCTCACCCTAACACTAACCCAAACCCACAACCTAACCCTAATGCTCACCCTAACCCTAACCCTAACCCTCACCCTCAACCTCAACCTCACCTTAGCCCTAAACTTAACCCTAACCCTCACCCTAACCCTAAGCCTAATCCTAATGCTAACTCTAAGCCTCACCCTCACCCAAACCCTCACCCTCACCCTAACCCTCACCCTAACCCTAATCATAACCCGCAACCTCACCCTAACCCAAAACTTAAACCTAAACCGAACCCTCACCCTCACCCTCACTCAAAACCTAACTCTAACCGTAACCCTTACCCTCACCCTCACTTTAACCCTAACAATAACCCTAAACCTAACTGTAACTCTAAACCTCAACCTAACCCTAACCCTAACCCTAACTGTAACCCTCACCCTAACATGATGATCGTAACCCTCACATTCACCCTAACCCCCACCTTAACCTTTACCCTCACCCTAACGATAACACTAGCCCTAAGCCTATCCATCCCACTAACCCCAACCCTAACTCTCACGCTCACCCTCACACTCACCCTAACCCTCACCCTCACCATAGCCCTCACACTAACCCTAACCCAAACAAAACCCTACACCTCAACATCACCCTCACCCTCAACCTCACCCTCAGGCTAACCCTAACCCTAATCCTAACCCTAAACCTCACCTTAACACTCACGCTAACCCTAACCCTCACTCTCACCCTAACCCTCACCCTAACACTTACCCTCACCCTAACCCTTACCCTAAGCCTAACACTCACACTAAACCTAACCCTCACCCTAACCCTAACGCTAAAAATCACCCTAACCCTAAGCCTAAACCTAAACCTCACCCTAAACCTAATCCTCTCCATCAACCTAGCCCTCAAACCAACCCTAATCCTAACCATAACCCTCACCCTTACCCTCACCCTAACTATAACTCTCACTCTCACCCTCACACTAACACTAACCCTAACCCTCACCCTAACCCTAACCCACCCTCACGCTCACCCTCATCCTCACCCTAGCCCTAAACTTAACCCTAACCCTCACACTAACCCTAAGCCTAATCCTAATGCTAACTCTAAGCCTCACCCTCACTCAAACCCTCACCCTCACCCTAACCCTCACCCTAGCCCTAATCATAAACCGCAACCTCCCTCACCCTCATCCAAAACCTAAACCTAAATCGAACCCTCACCCTCACCCTCACCGTCACTCAAAACCTAACTCTACCCGTAACCCTTACCCTCACCCTCAAATTAACGCTAACAATAACCCTAACCCTAACTGTAACTCTAACCCTCAAACTAACCCTAACCCTAACCTTTACCCTCACCCTAACCATAACCCTAGCCCTAAGAATAAACCTCCCACTAACCCCAACCCTCACCCTAACCCTCACCCTCACCCTAACCCTAAACCTAACCCTCACACTCACACTAATTCTAACCCTAAACCTAACCCTAACCCTCACGCTAACCCTCAAAGAAACTCTAAGGCTAACCTAAACCTCACTCTCACCCTAACCCTCACCCTCAACCTAACCTTTACCCTAACCCTAATCCTAACCCTAACCCTCACCCTCACCCCGTCTCTAATCCTAACTGTCACCCTAACCCTAAACCTATCGCTAAACCTCACCCTATCCCTAACCCTCACCGTAACCCTAACCCAAACCCTGACCCTCACCCTAACCCTAACCCTAACCCTCACCCTAAACCTCACCCTAATGCTTACCCTCAACCTAACCCTAAACCTAACCCTAACCCTAATCCTCACAATAACCCTATGCCTAACCCTAACCCTAACACTCACCCTAATGCTAAACCTCAACCTAAACCTCACCCTCAGCCTAACCCTCAACATCAGCCTAACACTCACCTCACCCTAAACATCAACCTAACCCTAACCTTCACCCTAACCCTAACCCTAACACTCACCCTAAACCTCACCATCACCCTCACACTCACCCTAAGCCTAACCCTAACTCTACCCCTAAACCTTAACCTAACCCTCATCATCCCCCTCACCCTAAACCTTTCCCTAACCCTAACACTAACCCTCACCCTCACCCTAACCCTACCTCTAACCCTAAACCTAACCCTCACCCTAAACCTAACCCTCAACCGCAACCTAACCCTAACCCTCACCCTAACCGTTGTCCTCACCCTAAATCTAACCCTAAACCTAACCCTAACAATCACAATAACCCTAACTCTCATTCTAACCATAAACCTACCCCTCAACCTAACACTCACCCTAACCCTAACCCTAAACCTAACCCTCACCTTAGCCCTAACCTTAAGCCTCACCCTCAACTTAACCCTCACCGTCACCCTAACACTCACCCTAAGCCTAACCCTCAGCCACATCTTAACCCTCACCCGAACCGAACCCTCACCCTAACACTCACCCTCATCCTAAATATCACCCGAACCCTAACCCTCACCCTAACACTAAAACTAAACTTCACCCTCAACCTAACCCTCTCCCTAAATCTTAACATCACCCTAACCCTAACCCTAAACCTCACCCTCAGCCTAAACCTAACCCTAACTCTAATCCTAAACCTAACCCCCACCCTCACCCTCACCCTCACAGTCACCCTAAGCGTAATCCTTAACCTAACCCTCACTCTATCACACACTCTAACCCTCACGAAAAACCTAACCCTCATTCTCACCCTATCCCTCACCCTAACCCTAACCATAACGCTCACCTTCACCCTAAACCTAACCCTAAAGCTCACCATTACCCTAACCCTCACCTAAAACCTAACCCACACCCGCACCCTAAACCTCAGTCTCACCCTCACCCATACCCTCACCCTAACCCTCACCCTCACCCTAAACATCACCCTAAGCCTAACCCTCACCCTTACCCTAACTCTCACCCTCACCCTCACCCTCAGCCTAACCCTAAACCTAACCCTAATCCTAACCCAAACCCTCACCCTCACCCTCAACCACAACCTAACCTTAACCCTAACCCTAATCCTAATCCTAACCCTCAGACTCACCATAACCCTAACACTAACCCTCACCTTAACACTAACCCTCAACTTCTCCCTCAGCTTACCAGTATCCGTAACCCTAATCCTAACCCTCACACTCACCCTCACCCTAACCTAACCCTAATCCTCACCCTAACCCTAACACTAACTCTCACCCTCACCCTCACCCTAACCCTAATACTACCCCTCACCAAAACCCTAACTCTCACCCTCACCCTCACCCTAACACTCATCCTCACCCTAACCCCAAACCTCACCGTAATCCTCACACGCACCCTCACCCTATCCCTCAGTCTAACCCAAACCTTAACCCTAATCCTAACTCTCACACTCACCCCTTATCCTCAGCCTAACACTCACCCTCATACTCACCCGCACCCTAACCCTTAACCTCACTGTAACCCTCACCCGAACCCTGAGCTTAACCATAACCCTAATCCTAACCCTAGCCCTCAACGTCACCCTCACCCTAAACCGAACCCTAATCCTAGGCCTCACCCTCACCATCACCCTCACCGTAACCCTAACCCTCACCCTAACCCTATCCCTAACCCTAACCATCACAGTAACCCTAACCCTAACCCTACCACTCACACTCACCCTAACCTTAAAACCCTAACCCACACCTTAAAACTCACTGTAACACTCATGAAAACCCTAACCCTCACTCTCACCCTAAACCTCACCCTAATGCTTATCCTCACCCTAACCCTCACCCTAACCCTAACCCTAACCCTCATCCTATCCCTCATCCTAATCTTTTTTTTTTTTTTTAATTGTATTTTATTTTATTTGAGAACATACTGTACAGAGGGGCTACAATTACATGGGCAGAATAATGCATACATTTCTTACCAAGCATTGCAGCCTCCTCCTTTGTTTACCCTTCACTTCCCTTCCCTGCCTCCCCCCTCCCCCCACCCAATTTTACCCCCCTCCCCCCACCCAATTATACCCCCCTCCCCCCCACACACCGAAATTGTAAAGCTGGTTTTGACATGACATTTTGTACTTCTCATTGTTGCAACAGGTCCACCTGAATCCTTAAACGATTTGTTTGTCCCCATCTCCTCCACATGATATACTGATATCAAATACAGTGAAAGCGGGGGTTACACTGTGGGGGAGGGACATACAAAGCAATAAAGGAATAATCTTATAAATGCATTAGAAATACATGCATGAAAGAAACGAAAACATTAAAATACATATTTAAGGGTTCATTTTCCTAACATCACATTATCTGGCCTTTTCCGCTTGACTCATACCTATACTAGATATTGCAAATAAGGGAAACCATGGGACCTATGCTTCTTTGGGCCTGGCTTACTTCACTTAATATAATTTTTTCCAAACCTTTCCATTTCCTAACAAATGGGGAAATGTCATTCTTTCTGATGGAGGCATAGAATTCCATTGTGTATATATACCACATTTTCTTGATCCATTCATCTACTGAGGGGCATCTGGGTTGGTTCCATATCTTAGCTATGGTAAATAATGCTGCAATAAACATAGTTGTGCTGGTAGCTTTAGTGTGGTCTTGTTTGTAAACATTTGGGTAAATGCCCAAAACTGGGATTGCTGGATCATAGGGGAGATCTATGTGAAGTCTTTTGAGGAACCTCCATACTGCTTTCCAAAGTGGTTGAACAAGTTTACATTCCCACCAACAATGAAGTAAGGTTCCTTTCTGTCCACATCCCCTCCAGCATCTGTTGTTATTAGAGTTCTTGATTTTTGCTGTTCTAACTGGAGTGAGGTGATATCTCAATGTTGTTTTGATTTGCATTTCTTTTATGGCTAGGGATGTTGAACATTTCTTCATGTGTCTATTGGCCATCCTTCTTTCTTCTTCAGAGAAGCTTCTCTTTAAGTCTTTCGCCCACTTATTTATTGGGCAGTTGTTTCTTTGAGGATTTGTTGTTGGGTGGTTTAATTTTTTGAGTTCCAAGTATATTTTTGATATGAGACCTTTGTCCGTTGTATGGCTAGTAAAGATCTTCTCCCAATCGGTGGGCTTTCTATTGATCTTGCCAGCTATGTCATTTGCCCTGCAGAAGCTCTGCAATCTTATGCAATCCCATTTGTCCAACCTTTCTTTGATTTGTTGTGCTTCCGGGTCTCTATTCAGAAAATTTCGACCTGAGCCAAGGAGACCTAGGGTTTCTCCTATTCCATCCTGTAATGTTTTCAGAGTGTCTGCTTTGAGTTCAAGGTCTTTGATCCATTTGGAGTTGATTCTGGTGCAGGGTGATATATAAGGATCTAGCTTTAGTTTTCTACATGTAGTTAACCAATTTTGCCAGCACCATTTACTGAAGAGGCTGTCTTTCTTCCATTCTATTGTTTTAGCTTCCTTATCGAAGATTAGATGGCTATAGGTCTGTAGGTTCATTTCTGGGTTTTCAATTCTATTCCATTGGTCCTGAGGTCTGTTCTTATGCCAATACCAAGCTGTTTTGATTACTATGGCTTTATAGTAGAGTTTGAAATTTGGTATTGATATTCCTCCAGCAGTGTTCTTTCCGTTGAGGAGCGTTTTTGCTATTCGGGGTCTTTTATTGTTCCATATGAATTTTTGGATTGCCTCCTCTATTTCCTTGAAGAATGAGGGTGGAATTTTGATAGGTATCGCGTTGAATTTGTAGATAGCCTTGGGAAGTATTGCCATTTTCACGATGTTAATCTTGCCAATCCAGGAGCATGGGAGGTTTTGCCATTTTTTAAGTTCTGTGTTGATTTCCTTTTTCAAGATTTTAAAGTTTTCATCATAGAGGTCCTTCACTTCTTTGGTTAAGTTAATTCCTAGGTATTTTATTTTTTGTGGGGCTATTACAAATGGAGTTGCTTTCCTAATTTCAGCCACACTTTTCTCATTGTTGGCATATAGAAAAGCCATTGATTTTTGGGGGTTAATTTTATAACCTGCTACTTTGCCAAAGTTTTGAATCAGCTTGAGTAATTTGGGAGTGGAGTCTATGGGATTCTTTAAATACAAGATCATGTCATCTGCAAAGAGGGAAAGTTTTATTTCTTCTTTCCCTATTTGGATCCCCTTTATGTCTGCATCTTGCCTTATTGCTGTAGCTAGGCATTCTAATACTAGATTGAAGAGAAGTGGAGAGAGTGGGCATCCTTGTCTTGTTCCTGAGTTAAGAGGAAATGGCTTTAGTTTTTCACCATTGAGTATAATGCTGGCTGTAGGTTTGTCATATACAGCCTTTATTGTATTGAGGAATGTTCCATGGATTCCTAATTTTTCCAGAACCTTCATCATAAAGGGGTGTTGGATCTTGTCAAATGCTTTTTCTGCATCTATTGAGATAACCATGTGGTTCTTATTCTTGCTCCTGTTGATGTGATGAATAATATTAATTGATTTGCGTATATTGAACCAGCTTTGCATCCCTGAAATGAATCCTGTTTGATCATGGTGTATGATTTTTTGGATGAATTGTTGAAGTCGATTGGCCAAAATTTTGTTGAGAAGTTTTGCATCAATGTTCATCAAAGAAATGGGTCTATAGTTTTCTTTCTTTGATGAGTCCCTGCCTGGTTTTGGGATGAGGGTTATGATGGCTTCATAGAATGTGTTTGGTAGTGAGCTTTCTCTTTCAATTTCATTGAAGAGTTGGAGGAGTATTGGTGTGAGCTCTGCTTTGAAGGCCTTGTAAAATTCCGCTGTAAAACCATCTGGTCCTGGACTTTTCTTAGCTGGGAGGTCTCTTATTGCTGTTTCTATTTCAATGCTTGATATGGGCCTGTTAAGCTGGTTTAACTCATCTTGGTTTAGTTTTGGCATGTCAATATTTGCTAGGAAAAGGTCCATTTCTGTCAAGTTCTCAAACTTATTAGCATAAAGTTTTGAGAAGTATTCCCTTATAATGTTCTGAATCTTGGTTGTTTCCGTGGTGATGTTTCCATTCTCATCTCTGAGTTTATTAATTTGGGTGTGCTCTCTCCTTTTTCTGATAAGGTTTGCTAAGGGTCTGTCGATTTTGTTAAGTTTTTCGAAGAACCAACTCTTTGTTTTGTTGATTCTTTCTATAGTTTTTTTGGATTCTAATTCATTTAATTCTGATTTAATTTTGATTATTTCTTTCCGTCTACTGGATTGGGGTTTATCTTGCTGCTCTTTTTCAAGGAGGTTTAGATGTGTCATTAAATTGTTAGTTTCCGATCTCTCCAATTTGTTGATGTAGGAGCTCAGAGCTATAAACTTTCCTCTGAGTACTGCCTTTGCTGTGTCCCAGAGGAGCTGGTAATTTGTGTGTTCATTTTTGTTGAATAGCATGAACATTTGAATTTCCTTTCTAATCTCTTCCATGACCCACTCATGATTCAGTAGTGTGTTGTTCAGCCTCCATGTGATACCGGACTTTCTTTGGTGGCTTTTGGTGTTGAGTTCTAATTTTATTCCCTTGTGGTCAGAGAGAATGCAAGGTATAACTTCAATGTTTCTGAATTTAGACAAGTTTGCTTTGTGGCCTAAAATGTGGTCTATTTTAGAAAACGTTCCATGTGCTGCTGAGAAGAACGTGTATTCTGATGCTGCTGGGTGAAATGTTCGGTAAATGTCTGTTAAGTCTAGTTGATCTATGCAGCTGTTTAGATCTGCGGTTTCTCTGTTGAGTTTTTGCCGAGTTGATCTATCTAGTGGGGAGAGTGGTGTGTTAAAATCCCCAACGATTAATGTCTTTGGATCTATCTGGGATTTGAGGGAAAGTAGTGTTTCTTTGATAAATTTGGGTGCTCCATTGTTTGGCGAATAGATATTTAGAATTGTAATATCCTCCTGAAGGAGAGATCCTTTAATTAGTATGTAGCGACCTTCTTTATCTCTTCTCACGAATTTTAATTTGAAGTCTATTTTATCTGATATTAGGATTGCAACTCCCGCCTGTTTATGAGGGCCGTTTGCTTGGTAGATTTTGTTCCAGCCTTTAACCTTGAAAATATGTTTGTTTTTACGGGCAAGATGTGACTCCTGCAGGCAGCAGATAGAAGGGTCTTGTTTTTTAATCCAACTAGACAGTCTATGTCGCTTAATTGGAGAGTTCAGTCCGTTAACGTTAAGAGATAGGACTGAGAGGTATTTGGGAGTTCCTGCCATGTTATCCACCTTCTTGGGGGCTGTGAAAACTGGGTTCTTCCTAAGGTTCTTGGATTCTCCGTTTGTGTGCAGTTTCTTGGCCTTTGTTGCGTTCTTGTTGGTTTTCTATGTGTAGGACATCTTTAAGAATCTTTTGCAGGGCTGGTTTGGTGGAGATGTATTGTTTCAATTTTTCTTTGCTATGGAAGGTTTTTATTTGGCCTTCAGTTATGAAGGAGAGTTTAGCTGGGTACAGTATTCTTGGTTGATAGTTGTTTGTTTTTAGGGCATGGCATACGTCATTCCAGGCTCTTCTTGCTTTGATTGTCTCTGCTGAGAAATCTGAGGTAATTCTAATTGGTTTCCCTTTATAGGTGATTAATCTTTTCTCCTTGACAGCTTTAAGGATCTTTTCCTTGGTCTGGGTTGATCCTGTGTGGATTATAATGTGACGGTGGGATGTCCTATTCTGGTCTGGTCTATTTGGGGTTCTAAAAGCTTCTTGTATCTGAATAGGCCTATCTTTTTGTATGTTTGGGAAGTTCTCTGCTAGGATCCTGTTAAACAAATTTCCTAGACCATTAACTTCTGTTTCTAGGTGCTCCTCTACACCCATTATCCTTAAATTGGGCCTTCTGATGGTGTCCTCCAGGTGTTGGATAGACCTATCATATTTCTTGGACTTGTCTTGGATGGTTGTATGTTCTTTCTCTATAATATCTAGGCTGTCTTCAATCCCTGAGATTCGATCTTCTGCATGGTCTAACCTGCTGTCAAGACTCTCTACTTTGTTTTTTATCTCTTTTCCTTCTACTTGGTCAGCTTTGATGGCTTCAAGTTCTTTGTTGAAGCTCTGTTTTAGGTCTTGTATGAATTTCTTTACTTCCTTAATTTGGTGTTCAGTGTTTGTTCTCAAATCACTTAGTTGATTGGTTATGGTTTCTTTGGACTCCCATTCCTTCTGTTGGGTTCCATTCAACATTCCCTTTGTGGTCTCCCTGACTTCCTTCAGCTCTTTGTTAATGGATTCCATGAATGTCTTTAGTGATCTTTGTGTATTCTCTACCTGGTCTCTTAATTCGTGAATTACTCTTTGATTAGTTTCCTCCCTTCTGTGGGATTCCTGCAGTTCTCTTTGAGTGTTCTCTGCCTGCTCACGCCATTCCTCCCTTTCTCTTTGAGTATTCTCAAGTTGTTCATGCAAATCCTGTATCAGTTTTTGAGAAGCTTCCTCACGCTTATGATATTCCTGTATAAACTTCTGGGATGCCTCCTCTCTCTCCCTATCACGCTCATACAGAGTCCTTTGTACATTGTCAAACTTCTCATTTATCATGTTTGCTATTAGTGTTTGTAGAGCTATTTGGGAACTCTCCTCTGGGTTATTCTTTATCTGTTCTAATCCCTGATTATCAAGGTTGGGAATTGAGATACCCGAATTTGCCATTTTTCTTGTGTTTTTCCGGCTTACTCGGCCCATTTGAGATAAAGATTGCACCAGTTTTGTGCTAGAACACTATCTTAAGGCAACCATCAACCAAAGTTTGCATTTGTACAGTCAATAGTCTACAGATACAATCTAGTTCAACAGATACATCTATTCAACATCAAACGACTATATGTTAAAGGACTTCGAACCGCAGAAAAGAATTTGGAAAACCAGAAATTATTAGGATTAGTGAGAGATGTGGGTAAAAAATAGGAATAGATTGGTGTGGGGAGGCACAAGGAGAGTTAACTATGTCCTACTCACAGTGCAGGAAATGGGTTGGGTAGGATGCAAGTAGAGAGAGAGAGAAAAAGAAGAGACGGAAAGGGGTATAAAGAGAGACCAGAAAAAGAATAGAAACGTAAAAATTAATGTTATTATAGAGGTTAAAAGACCGTCTATTTAGAGAGGAATGTGAATATGTTCAGAGAAGGGGAGGGACATTGAGGAGATGTGAAAAGCTTTAAGGGAGAAGAAAAGATCAGAAGTTCAGTAGAGCTAGATAAAAAACAAAAAGATAATTAAGAAAGAAAGAAAAAGAGAAAGAAGACAAGAAAAGAAAGGAAAACTCTCATTCACGTAATTCTGAAATAAAAATTATAAGATGAGAAAAAAAGTTACTGGAAAACAATTATTTTTTCAGAAGAGGCAAAAATTAAAGATTGATAAAAGTTTTAGAAGGGAAAAAAATTTATATACATATATATATATATAAGGTAACAAAAAACAAAAAACAAGCAAAAAAAAGAAAAGAAGAAGAAAAAAAAGAGAAAAAAAAAAAAGAAAAAAAAAAGAAGAAAAAAAAATTCTTTTGATTTTTTTTTTTTTGTTTTTTTGTTTTTGGGGGGGGAGGAGTGGGAAGAATCCTGTATCTCCCTTTTGTCTGCAACCAGTCTCTTGGAGTCTCTGGTCAGCTTGAGGTCCTGTGGCTTGATTGGTTTCTTAAGTCAGTTGGTTGGAAGAGGCAGAAAAATGCTCTGCTTTACCCAAGATTTTGAGATCCCCCTCCCAGGTTAGTTTTCTGGGAGGGTGGTCTGCTTTGAGAGTCACAAAAGAGGGGGATGTGGTGATGAGGCTAGGTTCTGGGTGGAGTTGAGGCCTTTCAGCAAACAGTAGCTTTTCCCTGGGGCTATTTTGTGATAACTCACAGCGCCCAGCCTGGAGCCATTCTCAGGGTTTCTGTTTTTCAATTGATTGTGGTGGCTGCTAGAGGGAGGGGCAGCCTCTGGCTCTGGTTACCCAGTGAGGCTAGGCTGGCGCCTGTGCTGGGTGACTTTTCCCTGGATGGAGCTGAGTCTGGCAGGTCACTTCGGCGTTAAGTTCTTGTGACCTGCTAAATGACTCATTTTATTCCAAGGCCTGAGCTGAAGCTAGCAGCAACTCCGAGCTTTGTCGGTATCCAAGATGGAGATCACCGGTGCTGGGGGGGGAGGGGTGGTCTTCCTTCCTCTGCTCCCTGAGGAGTGAGGATGTCGGGCTTGTACTCACGCTGAGTCTTGGGTCCTGGGTCGTCTCTGGTGCCGAGTCTTGGATCCTGGGTCGTCTCTGGTCTGCAAGCTGCAGGGTGAAGATGTCCGCTCTTTGTTGGTTCTTGCTGGTGTTGAGTAGAATCCGCTCGGCCGCTGCGTCTGGCTCCTTCGTCCCGGACTCTCTGTGTGAGCGCTCAGGTATGGCCCCCGGCTGTGGTCTCTGCCGCTTGCGACCCTGTCGCCGCCGCCGCCGCCGTGGCGGCTGCTGGCGACCACTTGCCTTGGCTTCCCCTCTCTTGTCTAACTCTCTGTCCTGTGATGGCACACTTGGTGTGATTCTCTGGCTTAGGACTGTTCACTGGAACTCTAAAGCTGCTTTCTATGCGAGAGCTTGTTCAGATTCCAGCTTCTCCTCCGCCATCTTCCCGGAACTCCTCCCTCATCCTAATCTTAACCCTACCCCACACCCTAATCCTAATCCTAACACTCACCCTTACACTAACCTTAACCCTAAACCTAACTCTAAACTTCCCTCTAATCCTCAACATAACCCTAACCCTAACCCTCACCTTAACACTAACCCTAACCTTAACCCTCATCCTCACCCTAACTCTTAACCTCACTGTAACGTTAACCCTAACTCTAACCCTCAACCTCACCCTAAACCTCACCCTCACAATAACTCTTACCTCACACCAAACCTCACCCTAAACCTAAACCTGACCCTCACCCTCACCATCACCGTAACCGTAAGTCTAACCCTAACCCTAACAATAACCCTAACCATAAACCTAACCGTCACCCTCACCAAAACCCTAAACCTAACCCAATCCCTTACCCTAACCCTACCCCTAACCCTAACCCTAAACCTAACCTAAACCCTAACGCTAACCTCACCCTCACCGTAAAGGTAACCCTAACCCTAACAATAACCCAAAAGTTGACCCTAATCCAAACCCTCACGCTCACCCTCACCATAACCCGAAGCCTAACCCTAAGCCTAACCCTAACCCTTAACCTCACCCTAATCCTAAACATCACCCTATCCCTCACCCTCAACCTCACCTTAACCTTAATTCTAACCCTAACCCTAACCCTAAACCTCACCTTAACCCTCACCCTCACCCTAACCCTAACACAAAACCTAACAAAACACAAAACCTAGCCCTCACCCTAACCCTAAACCTAACCCTAACCCTCACAGTAAACCTAACCCTCACTCTAAACCTTACCCTACGCCTCACCCTAAGCCTAATCCTAACCCTAACCATAACCCTAAACCTAAACCTCACCCTAACCCTAACACTAATCCTCACACTCATCCTCACCCTCATCTTAACTGTAACCCTAACCCTAACAATAAACATAATCCTTAACCTAATCCTAACCCTCACCCTCACCCTAACCCTAAACCTAACCCTAACCCTCATCCTAAACCTAACCCTCACCCTAACCGTAAACCTTACCCTAACGCAAACCCTCACCCTAACCCTAGCCTTATACTTAAACCTAAACCTCACCCTAACCCTAACGCTAACCCTCACCATCCCCCTAGCCCTCACCCTAACCCTAATCCTAACCCTAAACCTCATCGTAAATCTAACCCTCACCTTAATCTTGAACCTCACCCTCACCCTCAGCCTAACCCTAAGCCTAAACATAAACCTAACCCTAATAAAAACACTCACACTAACTCTGTTCCTAATCCTAAAACTAACACTAACCCTAACCCTAACCCTAACCCTATCCCTAAAAGAACCCTAACCGTAACCCTAAACCTCACACTCACCCTATCCCTAAAGTTAACCCTAACCCTAACCCTAACCCTAAACCTCACCCTAAACCTTACCCTCACCCTAAACCTCACCCTCACCCCCACAGTAACCGTAACTCTAACCCTAACCCTAACAATAATCCTAACCCTAAACCTAAACCTATCCCTAACCCTCACCCTCACCCTCACCCTCATCCTAACCCTAACCCTCACCCTAACCCTAATGCTAACCCTCACCCTCACCCTCACCCTAACCCCAATCCTAACCCTAACCCTCACCCTAACCCTCACCCTAACCCTAAACCTAACACTCACCCTACATCTAATCCTCACCCGCACCCTAAACCTAATCCTAACCCTAGGCCTCACCCTCATACTCACCCTCACCCTCAGCCTAACCATAACTGTAATTCTAATCCTAAACCTCAACCTCACACCTCACCCTAAGCCTAACCCTCACGTCACCCTCACCCTCACCCTAACCCTTACCTTCAACCTTACCCTCAGCATAACCCTAACTCCAATCCTAACCCTAACCCTCAACCTCACCCTCACCCTAAACCTAAACCTAACCCTAGGCCTCACCCTCACCCTCACCCTCACCATAACCCTAACCCTCACTCTCACCCTAACCCTATCCCTAACACTTACCCTAACTCTAACCCTAACCCTAACCCTAACACTCACACTCACCCTAACCCTAAAACCCTAACCCTCACCCTAAAATTCACCATAACACTCATGATAACCCTAAACCTCACTCTCACCCTAAAACTCACCCTAATGCATATCCTCACCCTAACCCTAACCCTAACCCTCATCCTAATCTTAACCCTA